>NW_024582721.1:250433-291856 GCF_018398535.1 Haplochromis burtoni
TGTGTGTGTGTGTGTATTCATATCTTTGTGGGGACCAAACATTGGAAGTTTACTATACTTGTGGGCACCAACAGCCCTTACAGAGACCAAAATCCCAGTCCTCACAAGTTTGAAGGCATTTTTGAGACTCAAAATGTGGTTTTAGTCTCAGGGTTACAGTTTGGTTATGGTTAGGTTTAGGTTTAGGAATTCATTTGTTATGGTTAGGGTTAGGGTAAGCAGCTAGGGAAAGCATTATGTCAATGAGATGTCCCCACAAGGATATGAATACACACACATGTGTGTGTGTCTGGATGTGTGTGTGGCGTGTGTTTGTGTGCGTGTGCGTATGTGAGCACAACACCCTGAGTACTGGCTTCAAGGCAACTTTATGGTGGAAGAGAGTTCACACAGGTGTACAGAAGACAAAATCGATACAGCATCAGCAGGAAAATGGAAAGTGTGCCTTTGTGCATTAAATAAACCCTATTACATACCACATATGGCATAAGCAGACATACTAGTGCTCCTACAAACAAGCCTCAGGCAAGGAAATGTTATTGTAAACATCCCTGTGGTCCCCTCCAGCTGCTTTAGAGAAAATCCGTTTGCTTTATTCTGAAATGTTCAGGCGTTGCCATGGGACACAGTGGACGTCTGGATCTGATTAAGCGCTGCCGGTGTCCCCATCTTTATCAAATTGGCAGGACATATTTCATTTGCCTATCTTCATCTAGAGGCTTCCTTCTGAACCACCCGCCCTGTTTAGCTAAATCTATTCTGGGTCTAATTAATCCAAGGCTGACCTCTGCTCAGGTGAAGATACCTGTAGGGTTCTGTGGAGGCCCACTCAGATTTAGATAAGCCACAAGAGAAAAGACAATATTATTTTAGGTTGTTAAGGTGTCAAGGTGTTTTTTAGCGACTTATCAGCAACTTGTCATCAAATTAATAATATTATTATTTCCAGATTATTACTCAGTTTAAGTTGGAGTCACATTAAAGAAACTAGTATTTAGTATTTCTTGGTTCCAAAAGGAGCACGGCTTCTGCAGAAAAAAATCCTAAAACTGTTAAATAAAGAAGACAAATGTAAATGCACTTGTACTTATATAGCACTTTTCTACTGTAACTGAGCACTCAAAGCATTTTTTAATTTCAAACTTCATTCACACAAACACAATGATAAAAACACTCTTTTCTGAAATTCACACACTCATTGATTGATGCATCGGGGCCTACTTGAGATTCAGTATCTTACACAAGTATACTTCGCTATACAGAGCCAGGTATCAAACCACCAACCTTCTGATTGGTAGATAACCCACTCTACATCCAGACACACAACCACAGGTGAGAAGTGCAAAAAGTATAAGAGAAATGAAGAGCTCTGGATTAACATAGCAATGTCAACTTACCTGAAGGCCTCAATGATGTAGGAGGTGACAGCGGCTCCTCCCTCATGGGCATTGGGTTGCCAGGTCAGAGAGACACTGTTCTTGGACACATCCGTGACTATGGGCTTATGTGGCGGGCCTGGCAGCTGGAAGGGTTCAGTGGCCTGAGCTACCGACACGTCTGCGCTCTCTGAATGGAAAGGGAAGCGACAGGAAGGAGGAGGAGTAGCAGGAAAGGTGGAAGAGAATAGTGCACATTTAATTATAACAGCTGGCTTTAGTGCTACTGTTTCATTACGTCCTCTCTGTAGTCCCACTAATGTTGACTGAGCATTAGCATCCTCATCGCCGCAGGTGGAGCTCCTCACTTCTAACAGACTTTGTGATTTTGCTGTTACACCCGAGTCAACTGTTCTGACACTAATAGTCAAATAACAGACTTAGGTGTTATCAGAGTAGCTTGTTAAGTCGTTAAAGGCTTCATTTAATGTCATATAAACAAATCTTTTACTGCTTGAAATATTTTATGTGCCAATGCCTGCTCCACTGCAGAGAAAGTAAAAAAGGGCAGAGCCACACAAAGCACTTAAATAAATGGGGTGTTTTAAGACAGATGATATCTCACATTTGTACCCCAAATTTGGTCATCAGCATATTCTCACCTTTGCTTTACCTCTCTTGTCCTTTCTCTTCACCCCAGGATTCACATGCATACAATTACTGACATTTAGATTTGCAGTTGGCTCAGGAACAGCAGGGGCTAAGTGCTTTAATTAGACCCAGCTACTTGTTTCATTTAAGCAATTACACAGACATGAGGAACACTACCTACACTCTGGCTTTTTACAGTGAAGTCACACATCCTACACTCAGTCACAGCTGATGAATTTTAAGTTGCCCACATTTAATAAGGAGACATTTAACAAGTGACAATCAGCATTACTTTTTTAAACAGCACTTCATATACATGGACATTTTCTTTCTCGTCACATGTAGCATCTCTGTGTTATATGCAGACACTTCATAGAGCTTCCATTTGCATGTATTTAAATCACACAGAGACAATTTACCTTTGACTGTGAGCACTCCACTCCAACTCGTCTCTCCGCTGGAGCTGCTAGCCAGGCAGGTGTAAACCCCAGAGTCTGTTTCCTGGCAACAGTAAAACGTGTATCATTAGTTTATTGTGCATGCGTGTGTGTGATACTGTGGTAATGCACCCATTACCAGTGATTGAGACTAAATGTCATATCTCTCCAACCAGATTGTTTGCAGAGAGAGTGCTGAGCAGTTGGAAGTTGGTGTGGATGCAAAGCTTTTGGAGCAGGGAGATTTTATTAATGCAAAGCCAACCAGGTAACTATACCTTCAATGCACTTTCACAGTACAGAAAAATGTGCTTATTACTGTCAACTTGTAGCATCATGCAGCTCCCATTTGTGGCTATATGTCTAAGAAAGATGAACCTTCTTTTAGCTTTGTGTATATTCATCCCTAAAGACCTTTTGAAAAGTAGAATATAGAAAATTGCTACCTTCATCAATCTGCCGTACAGGTGGCTTTCTCTCATTCAGACCTGGGCCACTTAGTGCCACTCTTGTTTTTATTCAGGAACCAAGAGGAACATTGGAAACCTTTCGCCCCATGTTGCTGACTCATTGTGCTTGGACAAGCTGTTGTGGTGTGCCAACATAAAAGGAGATATGAAATATACTTAAATAAACTTATCTGAAGGCACTGTTTTCAAATTCCTGGCTCTCCGCCCTTATATTACTATAAGGCTAAACTAGTTTAGTTCAACATTAGTTTATATTAGTGTTGCCACAGAACAATCTGTCATCAAAGACCTAAGAAATACTAAAATGTGATTCATCCACTATTAAGAACAACTATAAAAAGCATCTAAGTCTGTTTTCAGCTACAGTCTCATTCTGGCAGAGACAGCCTGGAGGCTAGCTTTACCCATGTGTTGTCTGTTACACTGGCTGATGATATCCAAGGCCAAGGCCAAGGCTGCCATTCTAGCAGACGTGCCACAGCACGTTTCCAAAGAAAGCCATACTAAACTACCCAGAGCAGATGAAGAGGGCAGCAAGTGAGACACAATAAAAGCGCAGAAAAATAAATGAAGTTTCAAAATAAAACACAGCATGCCCATTAAACATGCCACTTCATTATGTTTTAGAGCAGCACCAGCACGTCCTCAAAAGTCTGCAGATGTCTCGAGTCTTTAGAGGAAGCTTCTGCCCTTTGACCAACATTCATACTAATGATGTGTTGAAAATCCAACACGATTGTTACTGTAAGTGAGACAGCCGTTACAACTTTTCCAAAATTAAGAGTACTGAGTGAGTCATAACACCAACACATTCATATGTCATGAGATTCTTGGAAGAACGCTCATGTCTGAATGCTGTGATTCTTTTAATGACATCTACTCCTGACAGCAGCACAGAGTCACTGGTGTGCTGATTGATGGAACAACTCACAGATGAAGTTTAAAGGCACATGGGCCACATGGTAATTCAGATGGAGTTCATTAGTATTGTTTCGACCTATAGTGACATCCTACAAGATTTATCATCTACAGTTCAATACCTTAAAAAAATCACATTTCTGTTAAGGCACTTGAAATAATATTTACAATGTGTTTATCTTGTTCTGCTTTTATTCGTCATAACACTATATTAAAAATCTTTTTCTCCCAGGAATCACTTACACATGACAATCTCCATTCTGATTAGGCTACCTCAACATAACATCTGTTTTAATTAACTTCTACTTCAGAGATGTTGTCAAATGCAGTTATTTTATTTTCCTCCATAAATGATAGAATCTCAGTGGACCTATCTGAAGTCAAAGCTAAAGTCAAGCTGGTGGCTTTTATGTTTCTCATCTAAGGAGGAGAGTTAAAGCAAAGGATCAAAGGACAGAATTTTAATGACCAGCTAGAGGTCTAGAAATGTCTGAGGCACCAGTCTTTCTACTCAACAGCTACTTAGCATTCTGGACAGGCTATGAGCAGATGTAATTAAGAAGTGTGTGATAAATGTGCCTGTGTGTACGAGTGTGTGTATAGCTGAATACTATTAAGTTTTTAGAAAAGCAAGCCAAAAGCTAGGTGGGCTGTGAAATTGCTTACAAGAAGGAGCTGCTAGGGGGTCTTTCACTGTGACACTAAAGGTAGCAGCAGTTTGCAAGAGCAGTGCCTCTAAACATGCTTTTTAATTACTTGAACTTTATCCCTTCAGGTTGACCACTTATTCATTTCATTCATTCTGTTAAAAATCATCTCATGTTCAGTGTTAGTGTTAAACAGTGCTAAAACATCAAGAAAGGGGTGGGAACATTTACTGCGTGTGAGCCATAACATACTGAGATGTGTACTTAAGTAAACGGAGCACCCACCACTTGGCTAATCAAATAGCATACATGCTGGTAAATAACACAAAGTCCTTCTAGATCAGAGGAATCTACATCACCAGGTGTCTTAAATTTCCTGTTAGCTCTGACACCAGGATAGGTCTGTAGCACACTACTGATGTGAATTGATTGGTGTAAGTAATAATATACTTTTGCAGCACTAGCAACTATTAAACCTATATATAAAAAAAGCATAAAAGCATGTTTCTCCGACTCTGTTTTCATCATAAAACCTACGACACAGAGCAAACACACAGCTCCAAAAAAAAAAAAAAAGTCTTATTGATGTATTGGTGAAGAAAGAGTGCTTATAATGTCAGGGCTTCTTGGGCTGCAACCTCAGAAGGCAACTACCCTCTGCTCCCTTGAACTCCTTGGTGATTGTTACTGTATTGATGGGAAAGAGGTAATACGTGCTTTTATGTGAGAAAATATGTCAAACAAACTATTTGCATTAACACACATTTAAAACTCCATGTGTCACACCTCAGTTTGCAATAAATGATGAAGACAAAAGACTGTGGTTAATATAAGTTACGCCTACAAGGCCTCCTGGCTCTATACATAATTATTTCCAGCTCTGTGTGTGTGGTTGCAGTTAGTTTTTCAGCTGCTTGCTGTGAGATGTTTCAGTAGTTCATCAATTTACATGGCAATTGATAAATCCACTGCAAACACAATCAGCCTTCCCTTACTCACTTATTCTGCCACATCAGCTCATTTTACTTGCAATGAAAACCTTTCACATTATGCAGAAGATGTGGACAGCAGAACCTCTCACACCTAATGCCTCGCTGATCACTGTGCACACGCTCAGTCCCTCTCCCCTCCTGCTCAGGGTGACTCATCTCTCCTCTTTCTAGAGGCCCTGACCTTGAGTTGACCTGTAGGCCGGCTTGTGCGTCTGTCTGAGGGGAAAAAGGGGGCCCCCAGATGGTAGCATTTGATCGGTGGATAGGGACTCCGCACAGAGGGTGGGTGGGGTAAATAGCTGGGACACCTGACTATTAATCAAGGCTGGCAGCTTTGGGCAAGCGCGCAAAACACATTTCTAAAAAATGTATGAGGCAAGAGGAGAGCAGAAGGGAGGAGCGCCAATCCTAAAGAAGGCACATGTCAATGTTTATTTTTTATGCTTTAAATAGCACATATTTGATCTTTGAGATATTTTTTAATACAATTTGCAGAAATAATCTGGCAGTCCTACAGAGCAATGTGAACATTGGTGCCCTTTTCATTTACCCTCCACCTGCACCCCATCCCAAAAGCACCAGCATAAACATCCTGCACATCAGCAGCCAGAAGGGTGATAATGATGTCAGAGCCTATTTTTGGGTGTGTGCAGAAGGAAAATCTGATTATCAACTATAACGCGTGTATGCCGGGATTTAAAGTCAACATAGGAATTTGATTTCCTGCTTTAATCTGATTACTCCCAGAAATCTGTTTAGCTGTGTCCATGTAGTCCTTCTCACACTCCCCAGGCTTTGTTGGCCTTCACCTGTTTCGCTTCCGTATTTATCTAACATTAGTAGCCCCTATAACGTACCCCACGGCCTGCTACGATTTAGCAGCGCCATACACACACACATACACGTCCCGTCTGGCCTGGGAGTCTTGGCACCAAAGTGACGGACAACGATAGAGTGTGTCTGGCAGAGATCCCAGGATAATGGCATCTCCTCATTGCCAGGGTACAAGGAACAAACAGACCATCTGTCCTACTCCAGGGGCACAGCGGAAATTGACTTATTTATACTGAGTTAAATGTCTGATTTCATTGTTTGTCCATTTTAAAGGTTATGCTTATTTTGGTATTTAACATGTTTAGACTTTAGAGCTAATTCATAGAAGAGCTTTTTAAAATGAGCATTATGAATCTTTTAAACTACCCCAGGTTTAACAATTGTCAGTGTAGATGGCAACAAAAAAAAATCAATCACTGAAAAAACATTGTAAACATTTGCCTTTACTTATTTTAATATATATTATTAAGAAAAAGAAAATCTGTTTCTTAGCAACTTCTTTTCATTGCTTTGACACATTGTCCACAGCCAATCCTTGTATAATAAAAAATATCACCAACAACAAAGCAGTTTAGTCCCATTATCTAAAACATCTTGATGCATGCTCAATCATCCAGGTAAGTAAATCCCCAAAGTTTGATTCTCTTCATCTGGACGCAGCGTTTTCAGTGGGAGAAACGTTTTCTCACTCATCCAGGTGACTTCTATGGTCATGGGAATTTGCATATTAATGATAATAATATAATAATGATAAAGGAAATGACCTCCCAGCCCACTGTTCCTTCAGTGGGCTGGTTTCAGTCATTATGCAAATGTACTGTTTATAAGGTTGGGGAAACCTGCAGTCAGCTGAGACTGAAGAAGTCACTTGGATGAGTGACGAAACGTTTCTCCCACTGAAAACGCTGCGTCCAAATGAAGAGAATCAAACTTTGGGGATTATCTAAAAGACTTTATTTGAATTGAATCTCTTATAATCCAATGCCATGGGTCAAATGGATGTTTAACCACAGTGTGTGTCACTTGGTTAGCCTACATGAGAAGACTTATAGCTGAGTCCCCTGAGATATATAGTGGCAGGTGCTGCAGCACCCAGAGCTGATATGTCCCCTGTTCTGTTTTTCATCATCATCATCATCATCGTCGTCATCAGTAACAGGTTCCTTTCAAAACGACTGCATTTCATTTATGGGACATTTAATGGAACTGGACTATGTTGATAAAATGTGTTGACATTTGTGGCAATGAATGAAATATCTTTATAGCTGATGGATTATCAATGTAGCAATGAAGCTATGATGTAACAAATAGCATTACTTCCTGTCACAATGGCATCTTTTAAACACATTATTAGGCAGCATGTAAATAGAACAGAATGAAAAGTTATTGGGTTTTTCTGAGACACTGAGAGGGAGTATGGCTTAAAGCATGTCAAAAACTCTTGTCGGTGGTTCCAGTGTGGGTGTGGGTGGGCACCTACTGAATCCCATCTCACAACGTATGTGATCTGAATGATCTGCTACTAAAATTTTAGTGTCCAATACAAAATGTGTTGTTTTTTTTTAAATCCAAACTTCAATGTCAAAATAATTAGTTTGTCTTTGTATTTGTTGCCGAAATGTCAAGATATCTACTTTCATAAGCAAAAATCCTGGATTACTTAACCATTACTGGGTTAAACATTTACCCAGACCTTTAGTTCGTTACCAAAGACCTATAAAACATATTATATATCAGATCTACATCCTGTTTAGTGACAGCTAGGTTAAATATTCACATGCTGTCATGCTAACATAATCAAAATGAAACAACTTTCTTTTCAATGCACTTTATCGACTCTACAGGTAAATTCTCTACAAATTAATATTATAAGATGACGAGCCTGTGTACTAAATGATAGGATGTTAGTTCAAAGCAGGAGAGCTGCTTGGATGACTGTATTTTGGGATTTTTTCTACCGTCATTACAGCTCAAACCACTTGCCTGTACAGCAACACAGACGATGGATTTCGACATGACTCTGGGTCTTGATTCCTTGTGTTAGTGATGGACTCCACAAAAAAATGTATGTCATCACTGACAAGGCATCTTCTTAAGTGTATGGAACAACATTTCAAAATGAATAATTTTTATGTGTAATTCTGTGATCTTGTTCCTGCAGTCTTAGGCCATAAATACCATTGGTTTTGATGTTCCAGATCAAAATGAATTGAAGTCTGATGAGAACTTCAACATGCTGTCTGACAGCTTCAAATGAGTTCCAAAGGCTGAGCACTTCCAAGATGGTGCTCTCAGCTGTCAAGACATTTCCTTTTATTCCACCATGACACAAATGCATCTTAAAATGTACTTTAGGCCTCTGAGTCTCAGCTATTTCTGCTTCTATCCTCTCCCTCACCCCTGTTTCTCAGTTTCTAGCCCTCTCTTTTATTCATCCAGTCCTCACTTGTACTGATGCATTGAGGATTTAATTACAAGTCTCAGCGATCGTTAATCATTGAGAACCCACAATCAATTAATGCGCACGCCTCCTCGAGTCTCTTCGAGGCTGCAGTGACCTCAGGTGCTGCTTCGTACCCAGGAGGGAATTCTGGGCAGAATAGATTTCATTAGCATGGAGTAAGACGGCGCTAACGACCGCTAATGGCCTCACACGCTCATTGTCATGTTGATCACACCTCAATGTTCCCCACCTCTCCTCCGCTCATAAAAACTCATCGTCTGAGTCAACCGTAAAATTGTCCTCTGTTTAAATGCTTCATACTTTCCTGGAATTAAAGCTGTTGTTTTATCTCTTGGATTAGGTTTATCTTCTGTAAACTACATCATGTTTGATGTGCTAATACTGATACATGCAGACAGTGGATACATTTTAATGAGTGTGGTGGGATTACAGGGACTATAAAATACACACTGCTGAATGTCATCATAGAAAAGCCGCGAGTTTAAAAAGCAAACGGCTTCGTTAACATGGGATTGGAAAAAAATGAAACGCACTATATTTGCATTGTTATTAAACAGCAAATGAATGTAAGAGTATGAGTCTTATTCCAGTACCTGGAGGTTGGTGATCTGAAAAGTTCCATTTTCCATCAAGCTGATTCGACCATCATTTCCCAGGATCCTTTGGCCATCTTTTTCCCATTGTATGCTGGGCATGGGGTTGCCCATGATGTGACAGTGTAACTGAGCCATGGATCCAGGAGCTAATGTGTGATTGGCTGGTCCTTGGCGGATGATGGGAGGGACCCGGTCTGAAGGTGCTGTAGGAACATAGAACATTCACATGAGGATGGGATTTGAACCAAAGGTGATTACTTCACTGTACTGAAGCGTTTGCACCACTACACTTTATCTAGCATAAATGCAAATGATCAAAAGCCTAGAAAGTATTCGAAAGGACGCAAACATCTAAATCATTTTATATGTAATGACACCTAAGATTTTGCTCCCTGGGTAAAATGCTCAATTTAACAGAAGAAAAAGTATTTTTCTAGGTCTGTAAAAATAATTTCATTGGGATTTTTTAAAAGTTAAACACTTGATTTCAAATTGCGGACACAGTTGCTTGACTGACAGGTGAAAGCTTATAAAGCCAGCTAGAACTTAACCTCTTGACCATGTTTGTGGTATTGGTGCCTTCAATTTCACAATTTCCCCTGGTTTTTCTGTGTGATACTTAATATAACCAATAATTAGCGGGTATTTCATCAGGCCAATAGTCTATCAATCCAGTTTATTAATTTATTAATCTAGCTTCACTTCTTGCACCAAAAAACACAATATTATAGCAGTTGAAACTTCAGAAAACAAACTTCATAAACTGTCCCACTGCCTACCATCACGAAAGTAGCAGAAAGTTTATTGTCATTATTCTGAGGATCTTTGTGATCTATCACTGTCTGTCTCTGTGTTCTGCAGAAAGCAGAAATCTACAGATAGTCCTGTCTAAGACAATGAGACGGACATATAAGTTTGTTTCAGTGTTCAATAAAACTACTATAATTACTGGTGTTGCAAGCTCTTTATACTTTTACGTGTAGAGGATCTGTGAAAGAACAATCTTTTGACGGATCCTTTCAAAAAGTAAAAATGACTATTCTCAGATGTCCAAATAATTTTGATGCGTTGCCAGACTCGTCCAACAACACACCAAATCAACAAACAACAAATATTACAGAGATTTCAAACAGTATTATTATTATTTACTTGTCAAGAGGTTACTATGACGACATTATTAGTAAATGTTGAGTTTTGGGTCTAGAGTCTTTGTTAGATTTGTGGCAATTCGACAAGAAAAAGTTTCCAGAACCACACACAGTACTGCAGTTTAGTAGTAAACTAAGGTGAATCCACACTTTTCATTGGCTTCATCATCATCACCCTTGACACAAGAGATTGGTAGACATCCTCCAAACAACAACAAAAACAAACACAACTATTGAAATTTCCAAAGGTGCCATTACATTAAAAATAAAAATTAGATCTAATTTTGCTTTAGATAGCTTAAATTTTTTCCAAGTAATCTGATGTGACATTATATGGGGTTTTTCATCATAAAGAATCAGAAAGACTTTATTTATCCCCAAGAGGCAATTAAGGCACTGTGAGAATGGTGAAGCAGTTGTTTGCACTATCACCTGACAACATGAGAGTTCCTGGTTTTAGGCTGTCTCTATTGTCTGTGTGTTCCGATCCTGGGTCATTTGACCCAGCACTTTGAGTTTTATTCTATTTTGATGTTCATCAGCTTATCTAAATTCATTTCTATTTTGCCCGATGTTGCCCTGCCATACTTTATTGCTTATTAGATTCTCCTTGTGTCTTCACCCCTGTGTTTAAGTCTCCCTCGCCCTTCATGTGTTTCATGTCTGCGTGTCCTATGTTATCAAGCTCGTAATGGCATGTCTGCATCTCATTATGCTTCCCGTTTTATTCTGAAGAGGGCTGGTGTTCCATGTTCATTGTGTTTGGTTTCACTTCCCCTGTAGTGTCATTATATTTATTCTAATCAGCTGTTTCCCCATGTGTTTCCACTTCCCCTGATCACCTCCTGTGTGCATTTAATCTGTGTTTTCATTCATTCCTTGTCTGTTGGTCTGTTGAGTTCATGTCATGTTTCCATGCCTCCATGTTTCCAGGTTTTCATCATGTTCAGGGTTTTATGTTCTTGGTCTCTTGTGTTTAGCATTTAGTTTCTCACAGTTTAGCTCTAATTAGTTTTGCCTTAGTGTTAATCTGCCTTTTGTTTTGTACCTTTTTCCCAGCCACAAATAAACGGATCACCCTTTGTTAAATTATAGATTTGCTCCAAATGTCTGCATTTAGGTCCTCCTCCTCTCTCCACACAGTCTGCCAGTGCAAACTGTGACACCCTATGCCAACATGATTTCTCTGATCTGATAACCTGATAAGCGTTTTGAAAACAGAAAAAGTTTGGAATAGTGAATATGCAGGACATTGTCACAGGCTACCACAGAATTATGATTCTCAATAATGGACAATGCATGTTGTCTCTTATTTGATATGAATTCTTTCAAAATAAATGTAACATCAAATATTGTCATTTAAAGGTGACCTTCGACCAGAAGAAAATGCCTCATCAACAGGGTTTGTCTTTGTTTATATTACAGTGCCAGCTGTAGGTGATATTTCTCTCTAAGTGAGGTCTACTTTGGTTTCTGAAGGCAGTTATAATGAAACCAAAGTCACAGAGAAAAACACACTAAAGTCAAGCGTGTGTAATCTCGGGGTTACAGATGTTCATACTGACCCATGGAACCACATTTTCTCTCATGTGGAATGTAAAGTATCACTATAAGAGAACATTTACTGCCAAAGGCTCTCAGGTTACCTTTCTCTGCTGCTGCTCCACTTCAACATGCAAATCAATGGCACAGATTTGTCTCAGGCAGGAATGTGTGGCTACAGTGACCTCCTGTCAGTCATGGACCGCTGCATCGCACCGAGTAGTGGCTGAATGAATTTTTATATTGGATTTTAAATGTCTCTAGGTAACCATGCAACGTAAGATATTTTCAATAACTTTAAACCAGTTAAAGTATAGATATTATTTAAAGAATATTTAATTGCATAATTTATCTGTTAAATATTTCACGAGTTGGTTTGTTAAAGACAAAATACTGACAAGCATGTACTTTATATCTCCATCTCATCCAGCAATGAAAGCTAAAGTCATTAGATTAGGTTAGATTAGATTATTAGACTCAAATCTCCCTCATCTACGAGGCCACTTTTGGGAATGTGGATGTGTGGCTATGCATGCAGGCAAATTGATTCTCACACCCTTTTGACTCTTTGAAATGAAGACGTGTGCTGAACAGCTTCACTGATTCATTGTCTCAAAATGAGAGATAACAGAAGGTTTTATTGTCAAAGGTGTGGTGAAGGGGAAGAAGCTTACAGGAAGAGGAGATAAAAATGAGCTCACATTTTTATAAATAGTTTGAGTTAAATTTTCCATTGATTTGAGGGTTTGTTTTGGACTGTGTTATTTTTAAGTCCTCCTTGCCTGTGTGATTTGTAATGATTATCATCAGAATTATATCAGGCTGAGCGTTTCCGTCTTTCACTTCCAGTTGAGTATTTATGGAATTTATTATTAACGTTTAGGTTCTTGTATCTCTTTAGAATTTTTGTTTATCATATTTGGATCTTAGTATTTGGAGCCTTTTGTTGTTGTTAAATTTTAGTTTGACAAGTTGACAGCTGTGCTTGCAGAATTTAATTTTCATTTCCGTTTGTGTTGCTTCCCCACTACTATTGTTATCCAGACTACACTCATGTTATGTTTTCCCCAGCTGCGTCCACTCCCCCTGACTGGCCTCAGTGTGCGTATAAATAGTCCTGTCTCATTTTGCATAATCTCTCTCATGCTTTCTCAGTTATTCTTGGGGCGTCTGGACTTGTTTGGTTTCCTTTGTGAATTTTGTCCTTGGCATCTGACCTTAACAAAAATATATATATAAAAATATTCAGTCAGCCTTGGGAGTTTGCATGTGGGTCTGTCACCTGCAAATTATCACACTGCCTCATTACATCTGTGTTGAAGCCATAGACGGTGATCTCAGAGAAAGTCATAGTCATATATGGGTGTGCTCCACAGCTGCACGGCTGTAGGCTCAAGCTCAAATGTAAACAGAATGGCACACGTGTTGCCAACTAGCAACTGAGTTATGATCAGTTTAGATAAGCCAAGTAAATTCCTGCACATTTATAAATAGAAGTGGAACAAGTTGAACACAAACCCACAACATGATACCCCAAAATAGAACCTTACTATTTACCACTGGCCCACAGTCACGTTGTATACCCTCATTTGTATTCTGAGCCGTCGAAAGCTCTGATATCATCAGCTAACTGAAGCTAAACTGGAAATGTGAACACACCCAACACAGGAGTTAGTCTAGATGGAGCTGAACAAAATCCCTGTTTACTGCCACACTGGAAAGGATGCAGCGAGGAGAGCATATGTTGCAGCAAGGTTATTTGCATAGAACTATCATCATATGTCCCTTTTGATTACATCAGATAGGACTCCTGCTGTTTGTTTATTTGGGAAAAAAGGATGTTTAATTTAAGATGGATGACAACTTTTTCGTACTTCTACTGGTGCACATGTGGGGCATGGTCGTGAAGAATGATTAATCAAATCAGAATCTGAAAACAATGTAACAAGACAACGTCAAATATGACACATTGTTAACTTCAGCACTTTTTTTTCCTCAGAGTTCTTAAAGTATTGGGTTAAACTGGATGCACAAGTGTCAGTGATATGTGCACAGTTACCATATGGCAATTTCTGCTGCTCTTTTGTTCAGTCGTGTCCTCTCACAGCTACATTTTCTTTGAAAGCATATAGGTTTTCTAATTATATTACTTTGTAGGACAGTGATTGTTATGATGTCAAGATGTCATTTTAACTAAACTTAGATCTTGAGTCTATGAATAAATGCCCGAAGCCAAGAAAAACACTGATTTTGAACAGAAAATGGAGACTGAATCAATATGAAAGGATTGAGATAGTCTAGTTTTTCTCCATATATAATTTAGCTGTAGTTTTAATGTTATCACCATTAAGTTTAATTTGTTTATACTGTGAGCTATGATCTCATATTTCTATACTCACCACTTTCTACCTCGAGCAGGGCTTTGGTCAGGATGCTTCCAGCCACGCTGATGGCCTGGCAGATGTAATAGCCAGAGTCTTCAACTTGGACATCATTGATGGTCAGCTCACCACTCAGTGACACTGTGAATCGTCCTGACTGTGATGGCTCCTGGACAGGGAACAGCAAGATCTGGAGAAGAAAACGACCACAGGAGTTGCTTTATTATTTTACGTGGGCTGAAACAGGGCCAACATTAAAATGGCAAGTTGTGAAACTATCAAGCAACCATTCAGCAATTTTATGCGAAGTGTCTTAAAGACACAATTTAAATAGGATCTTTTCCAAGTTGCCTGTTTTGCATGGACACAAAACTGCTTCATCTCATGCATTATGTGCCATTTTTATGATTCATATGTCAGTGTTAACTGGCTTAACATATGAAGAGTTCTCTGAAAATACTCGAGTACAAGGACTGGACTGAAAATGAGTGAAGGACAAGCTGAGAAGTTTGAAAGGTATTTGGAGCCTTGTGCTGGAGCCCCAGGGCGAGAGGCAGGGTTTACCCTGGACAGGTCTAACACAGTCTGTTGCAGGGATAACACATAGAAACAGACAACCATTTGCACTCACATTCATACCCTCATTTGCACCTATAGGCAATTTAGAGTTTCCAGTTAACCTTTCCCCACTAAATGCATGTCTTTGGACTGTGGGAGAAAGCCAGAGTGCCCGGAGAGAACCCATGCAAACACAGGGAGAATATGCAAACTCCACACAGAAAGACCTTGGCCTGCTGGTGAACTCAAGACTTGCTTGCTGTGAGACAACAGTGCTAACCACCATGCTGCTATTTCTATTTTAATTTTAATTTTAATTGTAATTCTGCTTTTTTTCTGCTCAGGCAGGTGAAAAAGTCAAGCTCTGCACATTAGCCGATGACTCAAAAATATGATATAGGGCATAAAAAAAATCAGAATTCATCTTCTTGTGCAGTAAGGTTGGATGCACACATTTTGAGCTGCCGCCGACAAACAGGGTGGGAAGGGGGAAAAGCTCCCATGCTCCCCATTTCTCATGAAAATGCGACAAAATGTCAAGAAAGGTCCAGAGGTCTCAGAACCAAGTCATACTACCAAATAATGAAGTATCAAATAT
This sequence comes from Haplochromis burtoni, assembly GCF_018398535.1. NCBI lineage: Eukaryota > Metazoa > Chordata > Actinopteri > Cichliformes > Cichlidae > Haplochromis > Haplochromis burtoni. Next base: position 266,046 of record NW_024582721.1, read on the forward strand.
CAAATACAGGGAGTGCAGAATTATTAGGCAAATGAGTATTTTGTCCACATCATCCTCTTCATGCATGTTGTCTTACTCCAAGCTGTATAGGCTCGAAAGCCTACTACCAATTAAGCATATTAGGTGATGTGCATCTCTGTAATGAGAAGGGGTGTGGTCTAATGACATCAACACCCTATATCAGGTGTGCATAATTATTAGGCAACGTCCTTTCCTTTGGCAAAATGGGTCAAAAGAAGGACTTGACAGGCTCAGAAAAGTCAAAAATAGTGAGATATCTTGCAGAGGGATGCAGCAGTCTCAAAATTGCAAAGCTTCTGAAGCGTGATCATCGAACAATCAAGCGTTTCATTCAAAATAGTCAACAGGGTCGCAAGAAGCGTGTGGAAAAACCAAGGCGCAAAATAACTGCCCATGAACTGAGAAAAGTCAAGCGTGCAGCTGCCAAGATGCCACTTGCCACCAGTTTGGCCATATTTCAGAGCTGCAACATCACTGGAGTGCCCAAAAGCACAAGGTGTGCAATACTCAGAGACATGGCCAAGGTAAGAAAGGCTGAAAGACGACCACCACTGAACAAGACACACAAGCTGAAACGTCAAGACTGGGCCAAGAAATATCTCAAGACTGGTTTTTCTAAGGTTTTATGGACTGATGAAATGAGAGTGAGTCTTGATGGGCCAGATGGATGGGCCCGTGGCTGGATTGGTAAAGGGCAGAGAGCTCCAGTCCGACTCAGACGCCAGCAAGGTGGAGGTGGAGTACTGGTTTGGGCTGGTATCATCAAAGATGAGCTTGTGGGGCCTTTTCGGGTTGAGGATGGAGTCAAGCTCAACTCCCAGTCCTACTGCCAGTTTCTGGAAGACACCTTCTTCAAGCAGTGGTACAGGAAGAAGTCTGCATCCTTCAAGAAAAACATGATTTTCATGCAGGACAATGCTCCATCACACGCGTCCAAGTACTCCACAGCGTGGCTGGCAAGAAAGGGTATAAAAGAAGAAAAACTAATGACATGGCCACCTTGTTCACCTGATCTGAACCCCATTGAGAACCTGTGGTCCATCATCAAATGTGAGATTTACAAGGAGGAAAACAGTACACCTCTCTGAACAGTGTCTGGGAGGCTGTGGTTGCTGCTGCACGCAATGTTGATGGTGAACAGATCAAAACACTGACAGAATCCATGGATGGCAGGCTTTTGAGTGTCCTTGCAAAGAAAGGTGGCTATATTGGTCGCTGATTTGTTTTTGTTTTGTTTTTGAATGTCAGAAATGTATATTTGTGAATGTGGAGATGTTATATTGGTTTCACTGGTAAAAATAAATAATTGAAATGGGTATATATTTGTTTTTTGTTAAGTTGCCTAATAATTATGCACAGTAATAGTCACCTGCACACACAGATATCCCCCTAAAATAGCTAAAACTAAAAACAAACTAAAAACTACTTCCAAAAACATTCAGCTTTGATATTAATGAGTTTTTTGGGTTCATTGAGAACATGGTTGTTGTTCAATAATAAAATTATTCCTCAAAAATACAACTTGCCTAATAATTCTGCACTCCCTGTATGAGATACAATATAATAAGTACTTTTGTTGTCATGTTTGATTAGATTTGGGGTCCAAAAGTACTTCATTAGGTTTAGAAAAAGATTATCCATAGAGTTCAAATGCATTCTTTTACAAAAAGGACATCTTCCTGTGATCACATGGTATCTTTCTCAGGTGATCAGTTAAAAAAAGTATATATACGCATTGCAATACAAGGTAACCCGTGCTGTGATAGCATATAGAGTGAGAACAGGTTGATTCACAATGAGCCTTAGACACTTAGCCTGTGTTATTGTGCAATAATAAATGACAAACACCTCCCTTCATTTCTACTTTTCTTTGTCATATATCACTGTGTAAACCCAGTAAAATCTCAGCATTTCACTGAATGCGGGGCCAAAATTTCGAACAAGCTACCCACATTCTTCTTCTCTTCCTTCTCCTCGTCTTCCATGCTTTCTCTGCTTTATCTCTCTCCTCCACACTCGTTCTCCCTCTCCCACACATTCTCCAGCCTACCCTGCCACCCCCTGTTTCCCTAATCTGTACCTGGAAGCCAAGCTACAGGCACCCACGCAGTCTCATCAGGCCTTTCAGTGCATTCCAACAGGCTGCAATGCTTATCACAGGGTGACTCTCTCCCACAAACACATACACGTCTCAACACATCTGAAAACGTGCAGGTCTTTGGTAAATAATACACTGTGTGGATGATGGGAAAGTGTAAGTGTGTGTGTGTGTGTTTGTTGTGTGTTTGTGTGTGTGTGTGTGTGTGTGTGTGTGTGTGTGTGTGTGTGTGTGAGAGAGAGAGAGAGAGAGAGAGAGAGAGTCACTCTGGCAGTAAACTACAGCACACAGCGAAGGATGATAAAAGCAGAGACCATGACAAGGAAGGGAAATGTTGGCTCTCTTCAAAGCACATGTAGCAAAGTGGCATGCAAACAGAGTCGGTAATTAAAATCCTATAAAGGCTCATTTAAAGCACATTTTTTGATCTCGTCAAGTGTTCTTTTAAATTTAAAAAATGTAAAAGTTGTGTGAAGTTATATTGGGATTTACTTTAAATTGGGTAAAATAAATATAAGAAAAAGTAATGTATCTATAGCACATTACAATATGAGAGTTTACTGTTTCCCTCTTTACCAGAGCCCTGCTTGTGATGATGCAATTCACCTGTAGGTTTTTCTTTATTTCATGCTGATGTTATTGTGCAGCACATTTTCAGATAGCTTAAAATCAACTTTTTTGAAAGAAAAAGGTTTAAAAAATGCACATAATACTGTTAGCACCAAATCCCTTGGAGTTAAAAGTAAAGGTCTGTATGTACTTGGTAATTAAAGGCTTTGTGATGTTTGGGGGCCAGTACTGGTACTGAAATGTGGAAAACAGCTAATGTTTTGACTTTACATAAACTGTACATAAACAAGCCTATTAAATCTTTATAATAAAGACTCATTAGAGTATGTTTCATAACTACTGTAAACAAAATCATGGAACGTTTCCCACCTGGCTGCCTTCTTTTTGCCAGAAGACGGCTGGCGGAGGGTTTCCTTTGGTGCCACAGAGGAAGGTTACGGTACGACCTGGAGTTGTGATCTGGTCCCGCGGTCGAACCACAATCTGAGGAGGCACTGCAACACATAATTCAGAAAAAAAAAATGTTGAAATCCAGTCATTATGTGCCATTATTTTATCAATATGTGACTGAAGTACAGACATTGAAAAAATGAATTCATAACATTAATTCACAAAAGTTATTCTAATTCAAGACATTTAACAAAAGTTTTGCATGAACTACTTAAGAATTACAACAACTTTTACACACAGCCCCCCATTTTCATAAACATAAATTTAAATGTAAATACACCTGAAGGCTATACCTGCAGCCTAGAACCCACTGACTTCACCAAATGTTGTGTTTCCTGTCTTGAGCCTTGAGTGGCCTTTACTGTAGCCACCTGCTTGTTGCTTGTTTGTGGGTCTTTCTGCATTCGGTTTTGTATTTAATAACGCAAAAGCATGCTCTGTTGGGTTGAGATCAGGCGACTGATTTGGCCGTTGAAGAACATCCCATTTCTTTTGAGAAACTCAATTAGCGCTATACACTTCAAAATTCGTTACATGCATTTCTATCAACAGTCAAATCATCAATAAACACTAACGCCTGATTCCATGACAGCTTTCAAACAGTCAAGGCACAAGAGAATAAAATATTTTAGAGACAGTGACAGTAAACAAAGACAGTAGAGAAATGACATTAAACCCACAATGTCATTTCTCTCGGGGTCTGAGAATCAAAGCAATACTAAAAGATGCAGTTTGATGTCATCATGAAATATGGTGGGCTCATGGGAAGCTTTACCACCACTGAAAATCTACCTGACGTGACTCAGGCAGAAATCATGGTTCTAGCTGAGATAATGCATTAAAGGTTTTTGTTACATTAAAACATTTATTTTCAAATGAATTAATTTTAATCCAAAGACACATTAGCCACATTAGCTCACGTAATATTAACTAAACCTTTGATGCATCAGCTAAACATAGCTACTGTAGCTAACATCATCTGGCAAACACGGTTAACTGGTAGGGCAGCCCTGCTCTGTGTGATTAAACAAATCATAACTTCATAACTTTATGCATGTGTTGAGCATCAACTCAATGTTATAAGAATACCATACGCACTGCCTTAGTGGTTAGGACTTTATTTAATTGACAGGCGATTAAATGCAATGCATAGTAACACAGAATAAAATGTCGTATTTTTCTTGGACTATTCAGTGGCATTAGGTGACAAATTTAGCCAGATTGAAACGTGCCCTTTTTGTGCTGCCTCTTTTAATTCCTTTATATATGCTAACAGTACCGCCATACTTGTCAATGCTCTTATCACATCTCGTTTAGATTAACTCTCTTCTCTATGGTTTACCTCGTAAATCTCTCCATAAACTGCAGTTAGTTCAAAATACAGCTGCTCGTATTATATCCAGAATGAGATCTACTGAACATATAACACCATTGGCTTCTAATTCACCTCCGTGTCAATTTCAAGATCCTTTTTCTTACTTTCAAAGCGCTTCATAACCTCGCTCCTCCATATTTATCTGATGTTCTCCATATGTACTCACCCCCTCGTACCCTCCGCTCTTCTCCAGCTTCCCTTTTGTCTGCTCCACCTGCTCGCCTGACTACCATAAGACTCAGAGCCTTTAGTTGTTCTGCCCCGAGGCTTTGGATGCACTCCCACCAGATCTCCGGACTACAAACTCTCTCTCTACTTTTGAACTGTGTCTTAAAACCCATCTATTTAGAATTGCATACCCTTCATCATGACTCCACCTTACTCTGTTTTACCTTATTTAGCTTTTATACTTTCATACTTGTTTTCATTTTTTGTTTACCTTGTGTTTTTATTTTATTGTACCTCGAGGGTCTTTAAAGGCACATATAAATAAAATGTATTATTTTTATTATTATTATTAAAGAATTATAAAATATTATTACTTCTGGAGTTAAATAAATATTTACTATTTTACTATATAGTTACTATAAGCTGACATGTGGTAGTTCCCCACCACTGTTATATGAATTAATATTACTGCTGCAGATGTTTAGGGCTAAGCCCATTTTAAATACTTTCTGTTGTTTAATCTCCAATAGTGGATGATATTCTATAAAATCATGCCTGTAGTGTGACTGTCCTGTGGTGACCACATGTTTTCTGGACTCAGAAAAACAGGACTAATAAAACGGATTTTAAAAAACTTATTAAATATACATAATAAATCAAATCAGAGCTCTAATAAAAATGTTTGACCGTTATATTAAAAATATACATGAAAAATGAAGGTGGCTATTAGCAAAACCACTGCTTAAACGTTGTAAATTCATTCAACCAGACATGTTAGCCACACATGCTAATCTGAACAATTGAAAAAGAGAACATTTGTCTTGTTTTTATACATTTTTATGTGAAAGCCCATATATTTATCGATTTAATGACATTCTGTCTTCATCTGCAGGGCTGATATATTGGCCAATATTAGTCATTTCCTGATATATCAATATCGGCACTTATAACAGACAATAAATGAAAACTATCCACCCACTCTCATTCTCCATTTCAATATATCTACTACATTTATCAGATACAAAAAGGAAAACAGAATGTGACTTTAATGAGAGAATCTGCAGGTTTTCAGTCGAGTACCTAGCTGTGTCTACAACGAGCGAGCCATAACAGTCCTTGATTTGTTTGGCTTTTTGTGTTTGATAAATTGATGGTTATTGCCTAATCTAGATGGCTTGACTGTTTATCCCACACTACAGCAAACAGCCCATCAAAAAGGTCAGCCCAGACCCCACAGGAGCCTGAATCCAGGTTTGTGGGTCACCATTCTGATTCTGAGCATCAGACATCTTTGAACACAGATGGAGGGCAAGGGGGATAAGGGACTGCAAATAAATGGTAAGCTGTCTCGCTTTCTCATTGCTGCACCATGCCACTGTGTGTGCACGCGTTCATCCACAAAGACACACGCATCTTTGATTTCTATTGATTCTGTAGCAAAATGACAGTCCTTCCTCCACAGAGGGGGGTGTGAATGCATAATGTTGCACCGGGCCTAATTGATTTCTCATCTTCCCACCTGATCTCCTGCTTCACTTTAATTCTGACTCTCTATTAGCTTTGAGAGAAACACAAAGAAGGAGAAAGATGGGGAGGAGGAGAGCCTATGGAACGGAAAAGAAAGTAACAGTAAAAAACACTTAACAGTCACAGTGAAAGACAGAATAAATAACTAATGTCCTTCTACTGTTTCTCCATGAAAGGAAAAAATCCAGAATAAAGAAACTCCTAATCCACTACATATATCCTCCTTAGAATACTGAAGTAAACATAAAATAACATCTTTTCCTCAAATTTTCTTCCACTGACTGATGTTCTGGGGGAGGAAAAAGCTTTGTTTGGTTACATTGCTGGGACTCACAAACGTTGCTTTTTTAAGTCAGCTCCTGTGTTCAAACACAGCCCAACATATACTTTGAGAAATGTTTCCAGACATTAACTATCTCAGATGAGGAGAAAGCAGCAGAAACAAAAATAAATAGTAGCAGAGTGTGAAGAGCTGAAACATTCCCAATCTCTCCCACTGACCCGCCTGCTCCCCCTAATCACTTGCCTCAGATGTGCATGTGCAAGCTTAATTTCATGCCTTGTATACAACTTATGCACTTTTAAAACTGCTTCCACCACGGGCCCCTCCGCACAGCAGGAGGACATCCGTGTGTCAACTGCGGGATAAATTACAGCTAACGGGGGGTCTTGGCTGAGCTAGTCAGGGTCATGTCCTGGGATCAAACTTCCAGCCCTTTGCGAACCCTAAAGGTTAATGCCCAAACATACGCCCCTGGTTTTTGTCAGCAAGTGACATGGGACCATCTGCCTCCACTCTCCAGTTACCTCAAGGACAGGCCTCCTGTCGCAGCTGATGCAAGGCCTGAAATATTAAAGAAACACTGCGTAATGCTCACTTCTTATGTAATTCATATCCATGCTTGTGCACATACACGTAATGAAAATACATAGAAAAATATGCTTGTGCACTTCTCAGCAGGGTATTTAACAAAAACATGTCAACACCTGAACGTTTTCTCCTCACACCTGACACAACGCCGTAACTTTGACCCAAATACACTGACAACTAGGAATATTTGAGCTATTAAAATGCTGTTTTTGGCCCACTACACAGCCGTGTCTAGAGAATAACAGTGTTTGATTTGAGGAGGCAAGCCGGCACATTGCCTGAAGCTGTAATAAATAATTAGCAATAATGGGTGCACCCGGCATGACACTGAGCCTTAGATTTAGGGCAGGGAGATACATTAGCATCCTCAAATGGGATTGAAATGGGAGTATGGATTGTAACAGAGCAGCTGAAATATAGATGAAAAACAAGAGGGAACAATGCCTGCATGTCACTCTTATAATAATTTAACTTTCAGAGATGCAGGTTGTTTTTTTTGGTAAGTTAATTTTTGCTGTGCCTTAAACTGACTCGACTTCTAAAATACCACGGTATGTTCATTTACTAATTTTATGAAACACAGAGCCAGCACACATTAAGCACCGCATACTGCTAACTGTTGCTGTCGGTGTCTGGGAGGTACATTGGGAAATTTCTAAATACAGAATGCAACACTTAAGATAGGAACTCAAAGGATCTTGCAGACTTCTTTTGTATGCTGCGTATACTGCCAGAACTGTAGAACAGATAACAAAGCTAATATGCCAAGAGGGAAGTAAAAATAGACATCAGGCTGTAGCTTAGCTTTCCACAGCTTTTATGAAAAGAAATGCAACACTCAAGGAGGAAAGTCTAGTCTACATGTAAATTGCTTGGTGTCATTGAATGTTTGTGGATGGTTGTAAATGGTCTCTTACAGATCAGAAATAATGTTTAATTTTGAGGTATTTGACTTGTTTTAACTTCATTCTTTAAGTTGAGTTTAATTAACGTTGACATGGGAACCCTGGAGGTCTAGAAAATTTAGCAAATTTATATAAGTTTGCCAAATCTTCCTAAAACAATAAGATGATGCCATAAGATAAAGGGCATGTGATTGGATGGAGCGAACATTATAAAGGTTTCCTGCAAGTGATCAGCATATGTCCTCCAAACCCACAGAGCTCCTCCAATAGTCAAACGTGCTCGGATTTGTAGCTTTTTATTCAATTCAGTTTTACTTGTACAGCTCCAAATCACAGCAACAGTCACCTCAAAGCACTTTATATTGTAAGGTAGACCCTACAACAATACATACAGAGAAAAACTCAACAATCACATGACCCCCTGTAAGCAAGCACTTTGGTGACAGTGGGAAGGAAAAACTCCCTTTTAACAGGAAGAAACCTCCGGTAGAACCAGGCTCAGGGAGGGGCGGGGCCATCTGCCGCGACCAGAGTAAAAATATTAATGAAAAATTTCCAAAAGGTTTAGTCAATTCCTTGAATTTCATGAATTAGCCCTTCTGCCATCCCTGATAAAATAACTCTACAATCAGCAAGGATTTTCCACACAACTTGAATCTACTTGTGGTGTTGGTTGCACTGCTAAGATTTCAGATTTCAAGTACTGTGTGACAAACAATAGATTTGGGTGACTCTCCAATTCCACTGTATGGGACAGAAGCAGGTGATGGTAGTTCTTGTTCACTTCCCAGCCTGCAGCACAACAAGGAGTAAGTAAGTAAGTAAAATGTTATTTGTATAGCACCTTTCAAGTCAAAAATCCCAAAGTGCTTCACAGAAAAGCGTACCATCAACAAAGGGTCAAAAAAATAAGGAAATGAAGATCATCTACACTGTGGATAAAGTGGTTCTATCTATTCATCAGTGATGGAAACTGTCGAACTTCATTCAGTCAGCACTGAATTAGAAAGATTTGAAAATGGTCAGTGTCTTTCATGCAGCTTTCTAATGTTTAGAAACAACAGCCCCGCCCCCCGGCCAGACAGTATTGAAAGTATCGAAACAGCAAGTTGGTGAAAGGGTGTGGAGATCAGTGTGGTGAATGAGCAGGTAGCAAGTGTGATTTTAATGCAGGAAAAAGCCTTTTTTCAGTGGAGGTAGTAAAAATCATCAGTGGAATATCCTCATAAACAAGATGAAGCAAACCAGCGTCAGCCTGAGCTGTTCCCCACACACTGCGCTCCCACTCACACTGTGTTCCACTGCTGTCACTCACGTAGCAAAGCTAAACAAAGTGCTTACAACGAAAACATCTCACCTCCCCTGCGCCACCCCACCCATGCTTGACATGTGATTTTCAGCAACACGCTGAAGATATCCGCACTTGTATCAACACAATCATACACACACCCCTCGCTCCCTAGGGGCGTAGATGTGACATGCAGCTGTCAGAGTCCCGTGGTGATGCAGCTCTGCATCTGCTAGAGTAAACACACTCCAGTGCTGTTGCCGCTGCTGCTTCACCTTTTTACGAAACATCACACGCCCACTTAAGTACACAGACTTCATTTCTGAGACTGTTTCCATTCTGAAATGATGATTGAGGAGGTGATTATTTCCAGGGCATAATTTATTATAGCTGTAATATATCTCATTTGTGCTTATATTCAGTGTGAAGTTTGTGCCTAGAATTGTATCCCATTTGTCCAATATCAATACATAAATTGGAAGGCTGGTAAAGTTTTAAATAGGCCAAGAATAAGCTATGGAAGCAGCCACGCAGGCAGTCCTTACACAGTGAATGGGACAAAAATGGAATTGCATAAAAATAATAGGTATGTAGAGAACCTCATAATTCATAACATTTTGTGGTTCAATGTTTCTTCCACTGAACACTTTTTTAGGGGTTTTTTCATTCTTCATCCCTTTTTCTCTATTCCCCAACATTAGGCACATTTAGAGATGGGAGTACGCATTAAACCCCATTTGCCTAGTTCAAGCCAAACGCTGGCATTTTTACTTTGGTAAGTAATCATCAGTGCATTTGTGGCAGAGTTCAAAGGTGAAACCACAGCTCACGAAAAAGAACACAATAACCCAATTCATGTACGCCAAAAACGTCTTGATGATCCCCACGACTACTGGAAAAATACTCTTTGGACTGATGAGAATTGAATTTCGTTACATCAGATGTAAAAACAGCACAGCATTTCATAAAAAGGCTGTCACACAAACAGTCCAATACGGCGGCGAAGTGTGATGGTCTGGGGCTGCTTTGCCTTATAACTCTTTTTTTTGTTGTTGTGTGGATTAATCAGCAATAACCATTTATTTTTCAAAAGGTGAGTGTTTGTGCTCTAAATCAGAGACTCCACGTTTTACAGTGGGGGTTTTTTTTTCTAGTAACTGAAGCTCTATCTATAAGTGTAACGAAAGGTCAAAACCCTTCTAACCCTTTAATTTTTTTGTTTTTTGTTTTTAGCTTTAATACTTGGCTGTCCTAATTGGCAGAAAAAGCACCTGTGCTAGAGGGTAGAGGTTTGGGTCTCTAATGTAGCAAACAGCTTATACCTGTAGGACTGTATTAACTCTCATAAACAGACACACAAACAGACACACAAAACCATACACAGATGGGATGAAATGGAATACTTACAGGATGGGCCGACTGTGATGGAGTGATGCAGAAATGGGTGGAAGAAAGAAAAGAGAGAAAGAAAGTTGAATAACATGATGAGATGACAATGGATGGTGAAACTAGTTCAAACATTTGAAATTTTGGAACACCATACCTACTTAACCGTGTAACTAGCTGTGGTTTAATAGAATATATATTTTCCTTTGTATGTGTTTGTGTTGCATTCCTATGATCCCCACTGCAGCTACAGTGCTGCAAAATTTGCCTTCTCTTTGCTCTTTTGCACATTTGCAACACTTATGACAGTGATTCAGATCAAACAAAGATAATGTGAGTAAATACAAAATTAGGATTTTAAATGATGATTTCATCTATTGACGGAAAAAAAGTTATCCAAACATATTTGATTCTATCCTCCTGAGAACCGAGGAAAAAACAATCTTCCCATTGAACTTTTTTTGGTATTTCCTTCCTTCTTTGGAGCCAAAGGAAGCCACCCAAACACATGAGATATCATTGGAAAGCCCAGGATGTCCTCTATTCAGTACATCAGGACTTAGTAGGGTATCTCAAAAACCAACATGTCATGCCATGATATAAAGACACTCAAGAACAGATGAGAAACCAGTTAGTAAAGGGTTGCAAAGTGATGATTCACTGGAGTCTTTAAGACTCCAGTGAATCATGGTGAAAGCCATTATCCATAAACGGAGGAAATCTGGAACAACTTTCCCAAAAGTGACTGGCCTACCAAAATGGCTCCAAGGAACCCAGAAAAACATCTAATGAATCGCAGGCCTTGCTTGCCTCAGTTAAGGTGCCACCCATGGGAGAGTCCTGTGGTGAAAACCGCTGCTGATGTCACGGCGAGGTACGCCGATGTGTTTGTTTGACAGATCCAAGAGCAAACACTGCACTCAACTTGAACGATTTTGTGCTGATGGCAGAAGCACAAGAACATGAAAACTAAGGCGAAAAAGGTACAATAACTAAACTAAGAAACTAGCGATAAAAACTATGAATCTATGAAAACTGTGATAACTATGGTGTGGTGTGGCATAACAGACAACCTGACAGTGAGTGAACAGAAACATGCAGACTAAATACACACAAGGGATGATCAGGGGGAGTGGAAACACATGAGGAAACACATGACACAAATGAACCTAATGATGTCACAGGGGAAGTGAACCTAAATACAATGACAAAGACACACCAGACTCTCTCAAAATAAATCAGGAAACACAGAAAATACAATGATCAAAGACTAAAAACTAAAATACACAAAACACTGGGTCGCAGACGCAGTAGACAGCTGACTAAAACGAACACAAAGGCCAATTTCAAGTTTGCCAAAAGATATTCTGATCGTGCCAACAGTCAAACACAGTGGCAGCAGTGTTATGGTCTGGGGCTGCTTTGCTGCTTCAGAAGCTAGCCAGCCATAAATTCTGCTCTTTACCAGAAAACCCTGAAGGAAAATGTCTGGCCATCTCTTCATGCCCCAAAGATCCCTGATAGACACCACCAGCCTCTAAATGGCTCAGAAAGACACAAAATACACCTTCATTTTTTGGCCTTAAAAGCTTTGGCATGACCTTAAACTGGCTGTTCATACTCGATGTGGAGGACTTTAAAAAATTCTGCAAAGAATAGTGGACTAGAACGCCTCGTCAGTGCAAGACTCATTGACAGCCAAGGGTGGCACAATCCTTGAGAGATGTTTAGCGGGCACTTCATTTTTCACACAGGGCCATAGCTGTTCGTTTGGATAGCTGTTCTTCTTTAATACATGAAATCACCATTTCAAAAGTGCATTATGCACAGGTAGGTGCATGTTGTGTATTTCTGCATGTTATTTTTTTTTAAATGTATCTGTCTGTCTGTTCGCTGCTGAATTTTTATACATATACGAGCATAAGGTGTGTGCGAGTGTTCAGGAGTACCAGAGGGCCCACTCACTGCACCGAGTGTTACAGAATAAAACTCTAAAAATTCCCTTTTATCATCACAAATGACAGCTTTCTCATTTGAGCATCTCTCTTCAAGGGACTGACTTTATTCCCATGCAATTTCAGTTCTTTTTGATCTCGGATCTCTCTCCAGAGGAATGACGAGCTGAGGCTTGAAAGGAACTTAAAATCCATTTTTCACTTCATTTCTCTGTAATCTTCAGTTAACAGTGGATTACCAATGGCATGATATGGGGGAGTTATAACCAACTCATGTCTAGCAGCCTCTTTTTCTGACGTTTTAATAGGCGGTGTCTCCACGTAGAAACAATGTTCTTAAAATCCTGGCCGTCTGACATAAACAACCAGAATGAAAAGAACAAGAATGAAATGAGACAGCATTCCTGTAGGTGACAAGTGGGCAGATTGTGGTGCATCATAGCAAAGCTGCCCATCTGTGCAAACAGTTTACTCGTGCAATCATGGCTGTTCAAACCGTATTTCTAGAAAGATTCTTCAATAAGTCTGTGCACTTTTGGAGCAATTGTTGATTGTTTCTAATTTTCAAAAAACATCTTACATAAATATGTGAAATGTTTAAATATAGCCCTTTACACTTTGAATCACTACGAATGCAGTAAAACTAAAACATCTTATATATAAGTGTGCCTGTGTACATCTGTACCGTGTACTTGCAGGGCAGCCGACGCCTCCGCTTTGCCGACGCTGTTCTCTGACACGCAGGTGTAGGTGCCCTCATCTTCAGCTCGCACCTGGGTCAGACGCAGACTATTCTCACTGCGGATTTCAAATCTGAAAAAGTCAACGCAAGTGTTACATTCATGTTCTGAAATCTTCAAAAGATGGTTTGAATGAATATGACGTTGTCTGGTTCAGTAAATGTGTGAGCGTTGTCACTACTAGAACAATACATTTTGGTAGTTTTCATGTTTTTAAAAAAAAATATGGCTGTTTAAATGTTCCAATCAGATTTTTAAACATACAGCTTTGTTTTTACTGCACAGCTCTGTGGACACAGGCCTGAGTCGTGCTGTTGACAAGGGAACATTTTACCTTATTTCCCCTGACAGGTCATTAAAGTTTCATCCAATCATGCAGACAGGTGTGAGAGAGTAGGGCTCTCACAGTAACACAGTGATGGTGTCATGGTGCAAACACCACATGATACTCCTTTCTGAGCATGTCTCGTAGTACTAAACTCTACTGATTAACAAATAAGTAGCTTACGACAGGGATGGCTGTCCATCCGTTACTAACACAAGCTGCTGTGCCACAGGACTCACACATTTAGATTCTAGTAATAACTTTCTATTTGTATTGTAAGCAGCACAGCACTTAAAAAGCAATCATTACGAGCTCAGCGGGAGCTTTGATTTGTTTCCGTTTCTCGGTCGTTACATACAAAAAAAGCGAATGATAGTGTTTTCTCTTTTCTTTAATATGTTTTTTTATACATGTAATTTTTGGGGCAAATTCAAGTCAGCTGGACTTCCTCCACTCACAGAAAATCATCTGAATTACTTTCCTTCACACCTAACTATAAGAAAATCGGATGGACAAACAGTTGCTCTCTAATTGGAAGCTGTTATATTATTAGTGAAATGATAGTAACAAGTGCTATTTGGAGCAACAAATGATGTATCTAAGTAACAGTGAGGCAGTGGGGATTGAGTTTCAGTGCAGTGATTTGTGAGTGTGCAGCAACGGCACTGCGCTGCTGTTGTCGGACCTGCCCCGAGGCAGCTCGCCCTCCTCTCTGCGCCAGCGGACAGTCGGAGTCGGGTCTCCGTGTACCTCGCAGGAGAAGTCCACTGTATCGTCTGCCAACACCACCTGGTTCACCGGCTGTTTGGTGAACACTGGCCTCTCTGAAATTAGACAGATATGAGTGCAGAAAGAGGATAAGAATTCATACCTATTAATTACAGCTTGACTTTTCACATTTGTTAGCACTTTATAGGACTGCCCATGTAATGGATGAGTGGACACATATGGAATAGGCTGGCCGTATAAAGAGAATAATTTGATGTCCATTTGCTGCACCATAGCAGTTTACTCAGAATGATGTGGGGGAAAAAACACTGAGGGATTGGAATTGTTAAACCTTGCACTAAAAACAATTTCAAAATGGGACACTCTCACCATGACTCTTAATACTTGATTTGAACACAATTAAACTTTTATTAAGACAAAACGAGGAACAAAATGACCCCACACCAAATCACACACAAGCTGGTAATAAATATTTACCAGCTGTTGTTAGCAGTATCTCAAAATTGACAGAGCCTGTCTAGCATTGGAAGTAGATTGCTGCAGTAGGTTAAATTCAAAACCCAGCAAATAAAAGCTTTTAAATACCAAAGTCCAATCACCACAGTGAAACATGTTGGAGAATCAAGTAAGACTAAATAGACTCAGAGCTGCAGGTATTTCCATGATCATAGTCAGTGTGAAAGCATTCCCCACAGCTGGAGGTATAAAAAGTCGCGGTGGTGAGAAATGTCTTGACAACTTTGCTCAGTCTGTGATTCGGGAGCAGAAAATGGATGGGCAGAAAAAACAGTGCAGATGTGCACTGGCTATTATCTTTCAATTTTGCAGATGGCAGTAATAATAAACATTAGGGAAAGCGCCAAGCCATACATTTTAAGGAACCATAAATTTATAGATTATGCATTACATGTCAGGGTTTGAGTTTACTGCTGCACTACAATGTGCAGAAGGAGCTAAATTTTGTGGCAGTGTGGGTGGTGGTGAACAGGAGATCCAAGGGACTGAAAAGAAAATATCAATTCTCCATCCGTTTCCTGGGATCGATACACACTTTGATGCCTGTGGTACTGCTCCACTGAGAGCACAGCAGAGAATCAGAGACAGGAGGAGAAAAGTCAAGAGAGCAAAGCAAAGAGCAGCTGGGTGGGAAAGATGAATCTAATCCTCCAATATCAGCCAAGGAAAGAATGTCCAACCCCAGAAAAATACAGACAGGCCCAAAATACAAGATACTTTCACTGTTTTTTGGAATCTTATAGTGAACATTTTAACACAGTTGAAGCAACTTAACTCAAAGAATTATTTCTAAAAGGATCAGAGGAATTATATTGATAATTTGGCTTAATATATGAGCCAATTGGCTAACAGCTGGAAGCAAATTAGCTCCAATTTATTCTGTTAACAATCTATCTTTTGCCATTACGTTTGTGTGAGCACTACAACAATCAAGCACGCTCCCAAAAGGATATTTGATACTAATAAGGTTGACTGTATGACTTCATGTTTAGTTTCCCAGACGATATTTGCTAGCTGAGTGTCCTTTGATTAATTACAGTGCAATCACAGTAAAAACAACTCACCAAATACCACTAGTTCAGCAGGATCACTGTCTTTTTCTCCAACCATGTTGGTTCCAACGCACACATACATGCCAGCATCACTTTTCCTGGTGTTTGAAATCATCAACTTTCCTCCACGGATCTGAAATCGAGGGGCACCGTAAATTAAAGACAGAATGAAGAGCAGAAAGATGAAACAGAAAGGAACAGATGAGTGGATAAGTGGACAAGGACGAAAGGAAACACGACGGTGGAGGAGGGGACAGAGAGAAGACATGGAAAGATGTTGGAAACAGGATATTGAGGCATGTTAGTGAAGAGAGAGAGAAGCCACTTTGTCATTTTCAGTGTGTGTTATGACAGATGGCTCTCTGGCTAGTTCTTAAAATTACTTGACAAGGGCTCTCGCTCCAAGCCAGTCGTCACACAAGCATCACTCACTGCTCTGTTTGTGGTAACTAACTTCAATAAGCCGCAATTCATCATTTGGTCATAGTGGGTAATGTGTGTGGAAGTCTGGGTTTAAATATATTCTAAATGTGCCTTTTAACATCTATCAGCTCAGTGTCTTCTGTTAATAGTAATACAAATGAATGAGTGAAAATTACCTGAAATTTTATTTTAAAAAAGTATAAAAAGCTGACAAGTTGGTAACAACTTCCACCAGAAGTAAAATGCAATTGAACCTTAAACCAGACTTGTTTAGGTTATTTTTAACTTACAGTAATTCTTTCATCTCGATCATTGACCCGGATGTTGTTTCTCTTCCAAGAAATGGTGGGCTCCGGATGGCCCCTGGGAGGGATACACTCCATGACAGCCGGCTCCCCTGCTGCCACCACCACATCACTGGGCGTCTGACGGAAATCATCTCTCAGAACTGGGAAAAAAAGGTGAAGATGCGAAGGCAGATAGTAAATGGACTGTCATACAGTGCTTTTCTACTCTACTTGAGCACACAATGCGCTTTATGCAAAACATTTAATTCACCTATTCGCACAACACTGGTCACCAGTGCTTTCTGTATAACACTCACACTCCAGTGAATGCATTGGAGAACAACTTGGGCTTCAGTCTTTAACCAATAGATACTTGGCTTGCAGAAGCCAAATATCCTGCTCTCTGTAGCTGGCTTAGAATGAGTGTAAACTTTTTGCTGTTTAAATGGGTTTATAATTGTCATATGTGGTAACAACGATATTTAGCCTTTAAAATCAACAAAAAAGGTGAAAAGAAAAACTTAGAGTCGTCTTTCACTGAGTTGAATAATAGGAAACATAGTAAGGCACTGCTGTTGATAATATTGATACTGTGTCCCTGAGGTCTCCATTGACTGGATGTCATTCATGCTTCATCATAGTACATCAATAAAAAAGGCTCTTGTAGGTGGTGCGCACGAGTTGGTAAATAGCTCATTCTGAGATGAACACACACATTCCCTTGGCAAATATATATGCATAAATACACACAAGAAAAACATGAGCATTCAAACAAACACATCAAATAAATCAACTACATCGACTGCAGGAAGTCACTTTGAATTCAGAAATAACTCCCTTTCTTATGCCTTGCTGGAGTCTATTCATAAAACATGAGAGATTTTTCTTCGGGTCACAGTGCCTCCTTTCAAATTCATCCCTCTGTAGTCAACATCTTGTGGCTTTTACCTGAAGGCATCGGGCTATTTTTTTCTCAGTTCAGTCTCTAGAGCTTTGTGACCTCTCAGATTACAGATGTGGAAGATGGTTTTGTTGTCTGGGATGATGTACTGACAACAATGGTCCACGAGGAACAGGCCAACACCAATGCCGGCCTGCAGGCTGTAAGTCTGGCCTAAGCCACTCTAGGGATTTGCAAGCAACGAAAAGACTTCTGTGTCATTCTTATCTGCTCCAGACACCCTCCAAAAAGCCTCTCTAACTGATCTGAAAAGTAAATCAAGCCATATTTTCTTAAGTATTTATTAAGAAACTTCCAAAGTCATTCGGCAACTCTTTCAAAGTACAATTTTGAGTGGTTTTACAGTTCTGCCCTAAAATATTCCACATCGTTTTCTTTGAAGGCATGAGGAGACAAGAGATTTGAACATCAAGGAGCTGATAGATGATTAATTAATGTAAGAGGATGGTATGTCTGATTTTTATACATTATGGGGGTCTCGCTGATATCAGTGAGTCATATCAATATAATAACATTCCAATCATGTCTCTCCTGAGTGTTCAAAGATCTGCATGGCTCTTATGGCTGTCAAACAGAGAGAAAGCTGTTACTTCATCTTAAAAGTGCAAGTCATGTCAAAAACTGGCATCCTAATTTACACTGGCAGTTCTTCACAGACTACTCAGAAAAGCTGTCGAGTATATCACCTCCCCATGAAAGCACAAAACTTCTTTAAAATGCCCTGCGCACAAAACTGACAGATATGTTTGTGACGTCGGGGAAAATTTCAAAGGGTTGTCTTGCTGTTGCATAACATGTACAACAAATTAAATGCAATTAATTTCTCATCTTGTGATTTCAAACAGACGAAACACATTTTACATTTTTCCCCCAAATTTGAGGTATAAATAAGTTGGAGATTTTAGACCAGAGAAAGAAGTTGCATTATTGTGTGAGTGCTCTTTTTACTGCAGCGGTCCCCAACCCCCGGGCCACAGACCGGTACTGGTCTGTGAGTCGTTTGGTACCAGGCGCAGGTGTGAAACTTATGGTTTTCAGGATTTTTATTGGTTTTTATCATTATTGTTTATTTTTATTGTTTCTCTGGGTCTTTTCCCGTGTATTATGAATGAATCTCCTTTCTTTTCTACTGGTACTGGTTTTATTTTGTTGTATTTATCCACGAGCCCTTAAAGGCCAGACCGTGAAAATATTGTCGGACATAAACCAGTCTGTGTTGCAAAAGAGGTTGGGGACCACTGTTTTACTGCATTAGTACCAGTACATTTCTACTGGTCTCCCAAGTGTACATCACATGGCTTGTGCCACTACATGCTAAAGACAGCTACTGAATATAGAAAAGAATGTGTTTCCTGCTGCTTCCTATTTAAAAAGGCCATTTTCTATTAATTACCAGTTGCGCCATAATGCCAGACACAGACTGGCTGTAGTTTGTAATACCCACCTGCTGTGGTGGAAACTACAAAAATCGGTGTTGAACATGTGTTACTCTTATGCTCAAAGATATCAGACCATCAATCAGATCAGATCATCAGGAACACATAGTTGTGGTGGCTGGTGTAATCCCTAGTGTTTAATTTTAAACTCAGCACCAGTGCAGAATTTATGAAAAAGCACTCCAATAAATACGAGATAATCTCTACATTTATGAAACAGGTGGTGGGCTTAATGGTCAAATGACATCTTTACTGACACTAAATTAAAAACTAAATGTTTAGATTTAATCAAAGTAAACTATCCTAAATTGTCAGCACAGTACTGTAAGCTAATAGCTTACTGTAAGGTATCAGATTTCAGGACTGAGCGAAGATGCTTAAATATATTTATAAGACATGAGTATCTATGCACACAAGAATATGTGATGGACCTTTGGAGTGAAACAGCAGCAATGTCGCTGTAATGTCACAGGCCAACAGGGGAGGGTCACTGGCTCATCTGATTAATGACACATCCCCCCTCATGTCAACGCCCACAGGCCAAGAAAGCCCCCAGGATATTATGGTTATCATCACCATCCATATATCTATCGGCCCATCCATCTATCCATTCATATGAGAGCATTTCTTTATCTGAATCACCTGGCTTTGTGTGGTATCTCAGTATCAGCCTGTACACCACAAAGACTCATTCTTCTTCCTGTCAAGATAGCGTTGTGTCCTCTTTGAATGTGAGAGTGGGGATAACTCAGTCAGCTCTGTTTGTAATCAAGGTCATGGGAAACAGGTATATTGGTGTTTCAGCAGAGAATAGGATATTTTTCATTTTCTCATTAGCTAACACAGCTGGTGCTTATGTTTGCCTTGATAAAATACATGTCTACTCAGTTCATTTGAACTACTATGTTACCGTTGTCTTTATCTGTGCCTCTTTCGGGGCTAAAACGACAGCTTATGACTGCATTCTGCCCCATATCCTGATGGCCAATTACTTTGCCACAGAGTATTTGGGGCTTGCTGAATCCCACTGGTCACTCCAATCCTTGTTTGATATGCCAAACTACACCCCTGACCTTATCTATGCCTGCTGCCAACATTTCTCTTACCACTATTCATAGCAGATTACAAAAACCTGACTAAATTGCTCAGGATCCCATCTTGTCACGCAAAGTGAGAAATGAAATAGGACAGCTGATTGGACCGCAGGTCTGAATTACCATGCTGTGGGGTTAAAGAACTGCAGCGATGACCTGTCACACACCACAGTGAAATCATGGCTCCAGGGGCCCCTGATCCTTCCCATTCTACCCCTCCACAAGCACCAAACCTGAGCAAAAAAAGGGTCTCTAGATGTTAATTAGGCACCGGCACTTACCTAGAGGCCCTTGGGGGCCCAAATTAAGAGGGTGCACTTTGACCCTTTCTTTAAACCCCTTCAACAAAGCCAGAGTAATCCCCACCACTGGGCTTGAATGCTGCACTTTAATCAAAGCACAGACATAGAAAATAAGGAGATACGAGACACAAGATTAAAGTGAAAATCCTGCAAATGGACAGTGAAAAGCTTCCCCCATTCAAATACATACAACTATGACAACACACATTTGTCCAAATTCAAACAGTTGTGGACAATGTTGTGGCAAAATGGGATTCATAAGATCAATCCATGAAGTTTCTTTATTTGTCAGCTATTTCATTCATTGTGGTATTTAAACCAAGCATTACTGATCATTTCATATTTGATAACAATTTTACATTTCAATTTTATTTTAGATATATATTTGTCCAGCTTATTATCCCAGCAGGGTACCTGGCGACCGCCAAGGCGTAAGTTCTGAATGAAAGAAAGATCTTGAAGGAAATGAAATATGTTGTTCTTCCCATTCAGCTGACTCCTCAGGACTTGCCTTATTCTCTGCAGGTATTTGGTGTTTGCAGCTTTCCTAGTGGCCTCTTCCCGGTTCCTATTTTTGTGTGGTTTCAAGGTACTTGTAGACCATCCTCAGTGTCTGCAATGTTGCTTTCTGGTAGTGCAATCTCCTCAGTTCTGTCTGTTCTGGACAGAGCATCTCCTTGATAATTCCCATACTTGATGTTGACTCAAGCAATTGGTTTGCAGTTGGCCTAGTATTGTTCTTCACATCCCATTGAACACTTGCTAAGGACTCTTAGGGTCCTGTTGATCTTGTACAGTTTTAGGAATTATTGTGTGATCCATGTATGGTCAAAAAGACTCTCAGTTTGAAGGTTTTATATGTCAAAAAATAATTACAAAAACACATTCCGTCCTTCTTGAACCTTGCCAAATTTCAAATTATTAAATGGTAAATGGCCTGTATTTGTATAGCGCTTTACTAGTCCTTAAAGTGCAAACATTAGATTAACAACAACACGACTTGTTACATTGTTACATAATATTTAACTGCATGATTTATTTATCAAAAATGAAGCCAAAACACCAAAAACACTGTGTGATCCCATATTTAATAGCTTGTAAAACCACCACTCAGCATCAGCACTCCAAGTAATTATGTTCTATACAACTCTTAGTCTCTTCCATCTTTGTGAAAGGATTTCTTTATAAAGTTACTTTAGTTCCTTGAGATTTGCAGAAATTCCTTTATGCACATCCCTCTTAAGGTTCCGCCACAACATTTCAATATGGTTGATGTCTGGACTTTGATTAGGCACCTTAATTCTTGTTTTGTTGATTCTGATACGCTGTGTTTGTTTTTTTGTCAAACATGGCACTGTGCATTATGGTCAAGAAACAAGAGGTAGTCACACTTGCTGATGATTTAATAATCTGATAAGAAGCATCTGGCAGCTTCTTTCTCTCTTAATTCCTACACACTTCACACACTGTTTCTGCATTTTGGCCTTTTAATTTTTGCAAAACAATAAACTTGAAAAATGGTACAATATGTCATGGTTTGTTGCTCTTTTTATCTCATTTTAAGACTTGTCAAAGAGCAGAGTGGTCAGCAGATATTTTGTGTTCATTTCTTAATAGAATGAGCTTTAAACATCTTAATTCATATACTTTTAAGCAATGCTCAATGGTCTCTATGGATTCATTCAGAACCCTAAAACCTAAACTTTTCACCATACTGCTCTCAAACAAAGTTCCCAAATAGACCAGTTTGGGTATTTTTAACAAGAATTTTATCAACAAAAAGCCCAGACGAGAAAATAATCACCCACAATAGTTAAAGAGATTTCTTTTTGCATCCACACTTTGAATCTCTTGAAAACAGATTTACACATCATCACCCTCTCTTACGTGCTACCATATCTGTTTGATTACTGTCAGCCTTTCCACAACTGCTTGTAGTGTACAAAATGATTGATTTGAAAATTATAGAGTACTCATCCTGAAAATGAAGCCATCATAGGAGCTAATCTGTTTCATAAAAAACAAAGTACAGAAGTAATACTTATTTGTGACCAAGAGACTAGTGTGATTTACCACGTGGGTAAAGTATAAGGACCCTTCTGTATATCAGTGCACCACTTAAGCATTTAATTGGACATAAAAAACACCTCTGGGGGTTAGCTCTGGCTCACTTTTGATTAAATGCCTTTATCACTGTCATTAATGTTCCAAGGAGTGAAACACACACACACACACACACACACACACAAAAGAATAAATATTCATACGGTGGAAGGAGGGGGAACTGAAAAAAAGCTTCAGGTTCAAGCTCTGCTGTGGGGGATTGAGCTGGTCATGTGTCAATCCATCAGCTTACATCCTTTCCTGACATGAAGCAATCTGCTTTGGTGTAAACACATGCAAACCATGCTGATGTTTTTTGCGCCTTTGCTCAAGTACAACATCCTTCTTATCCCTTTATCAGGCCTGCTTAGACACACACACACAAAAACACATATACATACATCTTATCTGTTCCCTATAGGTGCTGCTTGTTCCTCAAGGCAATATCAGTCTAGGCCCTCAGGCCCATCAGGGGCCCTCATCAGAAGCCACCTTCTATCAGCCACTGTCATTACCCCGAGTGGACCCCCTCCGATCCCTATCAGCCATTAAACCATGATGAAACGGCCCACGCAGGATATTGGTGTGTATGCGTGTTGCTTCCCTGGTGATGGAAGGCCTTTAGAGGACGTGGGGGAGGTGGGGGTCTCACAGTTGGAGACAGATGTCCTTGTAAGCACCATCCTCCTCCTCCTCCTCACCACACCCAGTACAAATACTCACACTTGTGCAGATATGCTGCACAGCAGCTGTAGCAGCAAATACAGTAAAGCACCGTCTGCATCCAATATGACCAGCTCAGAGCAATCTACAGGCTGACTGGAGATTACAAATCCCCCGCAGTGCACGCACACACGCACACACGCACACACACACACTGTGATGGAGCTCTTACCATTTCTTTATCTACATTCTCTGACCTGAAATGTGGAATGTCATGACTTGGTTTGAAGTGCAATTCCATTTTGTGTCCTGGTGCTGCCATTTAGTTTTTTGACCTGTGTATTTTATGGCCTTGACTAAACGACATAATGTGGTTTAGGTTCCTGGAAATGCTCGTGCGGCCAGTAGTAAAATTGAGCTGAAGTTAAATGAATGAGAATCACATCAAGAGGATATTTCAGTTATTCCTTTGAGAAGCCCACAAGGGTCACCTTCTCAGCCCAAGTAGTGCTGCTTGATGCCTCCCCCTTCAAGAACACACTTGGATAACGTTTTCACTGATGTCAGGTCCACTTCCACCAACAAATCTATTCCCTCCATCTTCTTTTGTTCCTTAATGTGCCATAGCACGAGTGCTACTGCTGAGTCCATTTAACAGCCACAGCAGCTGGCCCACCCCCACCCACCCAACCTTAACAACACTCTCTCCATGCAACCACTAAACCTAATGGCTGCTCTCACTAGATATACTGATAAGAGCACGAAAAATTATTTCCTTGTTTAGATGAAAAAAATTAGGTCCTAAAGCCTGAGAACTAAGTCACTTTTTTCTCACTGTGATTAAAAGGGTCATGCATTGAAAAGAAAGCAACTCAAATAATAAATTTGATAGAGCACTGAAGTGGCTACCAATCCTGGACAGAAGCTGACAGAAAAAGCTCTGCAGTCCAAATTAACATTAGACGAAAGCCCTACAATGTCTCACAGCAAACCCCTGGAAAACCAATTATTAGCCACTGTGCTCAGACAACACTGAAATGACATCCACAAGTCCCCATGATGCATTACAAGCAGATTATAAGCCTGTTATTAGCATAGATAAACCTCCTCTTACAACACAATCATGAAGCAAGCCCAAGAAAATTACATTGGATTCAATATTCATGTCATGCTCTGATTCTGTTTACGATGCTTTAATATATACTATCACTGTCACTTAATATAAATTACCACCCAAAATTGAAATAAGCGCTAAAATGTGAGAAATCAAGAGTGCCCCTCCCCTCTTTGGGGCAGGGGGAAAACAGATAAAGTTATCTGTCAAATGGTAAATGGCCTGTATTTGTATAGCGCTTTACTTTGGGGAAAAAGGCTTTTAAATACGCTGCCCCTGCTTCCTGGAATAATCTGCAGAAGGAACTGAAATTATTAGAATTGGTTACCTTGGGAGAGTTTAAGTCTGTCTTAAAGGAACGAGAGAATAACTCTTTTACTCAGTGTGATTGTTTTTAATGTACTCTTAATTTGATCTGTTATTGTATATTTTACACATGTTGGTATGGGATATTGTATTTGTTTTAAATGTTATATACTTATGTGGTATGTGTATTTTGACTTTTATTGCCATGATGCCAGGTCTCTCTTGAAAATGAGATTTTTAATCTCAATGAGATTTTTTACCTGGATAAATAAAGGACTAATAATTAGTCCCTATGGACCCCAAAGTGCTTTACATTTCAAGGTGCAATGTTTCATGGCTTTTATTGTAGCCTAAATGCCCAGCAATGTCAGTGGTCTCAGTGTCTTATCAAACCCAGATGGGTTGAAAAGGTGATAGTGTAAGGATGGATGAGGAGCAGCAAGTACTGGGTAGTAGTGGTTAAGAGGTAATGCTTGACAGCGGTGAAGTCTAGAGTCAATATGACTGTGAGGCCACATCGTCTCGCCCCACATGCATCAGCGAGACGACACAAAAGGCGCTCATTATCTCACACAGACTAGAGGGACGCTAGTGTGTGTGTGAGTGTGTGTGTGTGTGTTGTTGGAAGATCAGACCAACTTGGAAGCACAACGTTAGTTCGGAGTTGCATCGTGACATGTACCTTACTTGATGTGGTTCATGCTTTATATGTTTGTTTGTTTGTTTTTTCAAAAATGACCTCAGACAAGAAAGCCTCATTTCTATGGTTTACTACCGAAGAAATGTAAACTTTTTAAAATTATGCCAATCTGACAATTATGCCAAACATTTGCTCAGCTTCACTTCAGCAGCATCAGGTAATGTTCAAGGAGATATATATATATATATATATATTTGTGTTGTTGTGTGTGTGTGTGTATATATTGATATATTATATTACTATATATATATATATATATTATAATTATTATCATATATATGTATTATATATATATATAGTATATAATATATACGTTATTATATAATATTAGTGCCAAGTGTGTGTTGTATATAAATATGATATTGTGTGTGTGTGTGTGTGTGTGTGTGTGTGTGTGTGTGTGTGTGTGGTGTGTGCTGTGTATATATATACCATGACTCAACATA
>NW_024582721.1:301489-310703 GCF_018398535.1 Haplochromis burtoni
AGGGTCCTATCTTAGCTGTTAATATATATGGATATATAATAATATAATCATATAGTCTATATATTATAATAAATTATACTATTATATAATGTGTTGATATATATATATATATATATATATGTGTGTGTGTAATATATATATATATATATATATATATATATATATAATATATATATATATATATATGTATATAATATATATCATAATAGGATGTGTTGTCTATATATATGTATATATATATATACTATAATAATATATATATAGTATATATTATATATGTATATATATATATATATATATATATATATATATATAATATATAGTATATATAATACTTCATTAACTCAACACAATAACTAATATATATTAGGGGTGCAACGATACACAAAATTCACGGTTCGGTTCGATACTTTGGTGTCACGGTTCGATATTTTTTCGATACAAAAAAAAAATGTTCATGCCTTTTTAATTTGTCATTTATTAAAATTATAAATATATATTTTAACTCAAAAGTACAGTTTTTAAATTTAACCCTAACCCTTGTGCGCGTTTTTTATTTTGACAGCGAATGCGCACCTGCGGACCACTTATGTGCAGCCCTGGTTATTTAGCTCATCATATTGCAGCCACAGAAATTCTTTTGTCCATGAAACCATAAAGCTGCACTTTCTTTTTGCCTTATAGTCTGATTTGTCATAACTTCTCCGTTTTGTGGTAAGCTTTTCTTTGGCTGTCACTTCTTCACCCTGACCTGTCTTATTTGGCTCAGCAGAACTGAAATGCTTTTACACACGCACTCACATAAGCTCAGCGATTCTCTGCGCGATCAACCTCTCACATGTTTAAGCTTGCTGCGGGAGATTTCACTTGTCATGTTTGCATAGTAAGCTAACGATTAATAAGACGATGTCAGAGGAATTGGTGCACAAATTATCATCACTCACAGATCAGTGCTGTCGCTCTCTATACACAGTTCGCACGATTGCAAAGTGAAAGCAAAAAAACAAGCGCAAATTCAAACGCGATTTCAATATGTCACATATTGACAGTGGCTCACCGATGCCAATGACATAATTACCCAGCTACATTTCTGAAAGAATGCAAAAGCATTGACATATATTTTTCCTTCCTACAATAGCCCGACGGGCAGGGAAGAGATAGATTTTGGTAGCCCGACTGAAAAAATCGCTAGCCCCGGGACGTCGGGCTAGCGATATTGCAAGCCCTGTATCTGATTGAGGAATCACTCATCTTTGGAAAAGAGAGTTTATTACAGAGAAATGTCTCTTTCCAAAATAAAAGCTATACTATCCGCTTCTTCTGGGCTATATTCTCAGCAGCATAAGGAGAATCATGTGCTAACAGCTGTCTAAATGACTCGGCTAAAGTTAGTAGCATGCTTGCTTTTTTTTGTCTGCTTCCACTTGTCTTTGCACTAGGATGATGTCGGCGTAAATGTGCAGTCATATTCGTTGTGTTCCCACTAGTGCTTTCAGGTTAATCTCGTTGAAATGACCTTAACGCCACAACACGGCAAATCTCCGTTAACGAGCTACCGCCGATCGCCCCGTGCATGGGGCTAGACGGCCAACACGTTAACGAGCTAACTGCGCTAACACACTAGTCCCACCCATGTAATTGAGCATTGCGTGGCACATCCAACATACTGTTTTACTTTAGTCCATGACGCGCTTACCTTCAGGGTCATACGTCACATGAAAACCAAAATAATTCCAAACGCCAGATCTGAATGAGGGTGGGGGGTTCAATTTGCCATGTTGCAAGGAGAGCTTAACTTCTGTCTCGCTAGCTTGCCCTGCGCTCTTCCTTCTGACTATGCTGTCTGTGTGGAGCGCTCAGTGGATCTGCGCTCGACAGTGCAGCCTAGGCGGAGTAGTCGAACACAGATTCACTGAGCGCTCCACACAGACAGCATCGTCAGAAGGAAAGTTGATAAAATAAATTACAAATGTTGTATTGTTCGATACATATGCTGTGGGTTTCAGTGTTTTCAAGCTCCCAGGCCTCTGGTAGAGGACCCGAGCTTGAAGGATAAACCGCCCGCAGGGGCGTGCTGGGTGTTTTTATATAAACACCCATGCTTATATGATATCAAAGGCCTTGGCAAACCCTGCATGTCTCTTGCTGGATCTTTGCTATCCCTCCCTTTCTTCCCCCTTACACTTGGACGCACACTCATGAACCCACTCAGAGCTGAACAAGCCTGAGGCAATGCTAGGTCCATTTGATTGAAATAGCCATATTTCAAGTCAAGTGGGGGGCCATATTAAAATACTACTTGGCAGGCAAAATCTTCTCACACTGAAGAAGCCCTACAGCTCTCCTGCCCAACCCTAGCCCGGCCCCTCCCACTAACAAAAGACTAATAAAAATCTCCCAAGTTTGTGCAAACAAACACAAATAAAGCCACTTTACTGTAAACTATGACACACAAACATATTCTCATTTAAGTGCAAATCCTTCCAACATCAGAGAATGGGGCGTGTTCACCTATGTGTGGTTCAGCAGAAGGTTCTCATCCCAATTCTGAGCATGCTGAATCTCTGGCTGTGCTCACCCACCCAGCAACCTTGAGGTTAATCCACTGCAAAACTCCACTGGCATGTCATGCCATGTGTGTCTGTGTATGTGTGAAAGAGAGCACACGAGTCTCTGTGCCTTTTTATTTCCATCTTCGTGTTTCAGAGCAATTCCTGGTGGGATGCACATGGCTACCCAGACCTGGGCAACGTGCAGACCAAACTATGTGCTGACACTTTAATGCTTTAGGAATTAAACTAACACCGGTGGCTCCCTGGCTCATGAAAGTAATAGGAAGCCATAGCACGGACCAACAGAGGTATTCTTTAAACAGAGAAGCCAGCTGTCCCTGACTTCTGACCTTTCATCTGCAGCTAGAAGTAAGAAAAAAACAATTTCCTGGTGTGGATCAATACAATCACATTATCAAAAAGCTTTAGTTAAGATTTATTTCTACACTGCCATATTGTCCTTACAGGAATTTATGATATACAGTGCTAGATTGTGCCCTCTAGACGGGGTATGGTCAAGGTGAATGGCTGTTCAATGTTCAGTCTATATCAGATCTATCAACTAAATGAAGTTGTGTACTGATTTAGTGGCTCATGGTTTCCAAAAGTGTATGTTTGATGATAAAAAAAAGAAGGCAGTTGATTATCTTGGATTGATAGTAAAGGACTTTTTGTTAACTTGAAACTGGTATACATCGTCTGGGGAGCATATGAAGTTGAATCCTGAAGCCACACAATGGTTTGTTCCCCCCCCCAAAAAGAATGCTCCTCTCATGGACATGATGATGAGATGGAGACATATCATGTCTCCTCAAATTACCACAGCTATTTGTGAAATAGTCAAACTATTTGTCAATATTTAATTCAGCTTGAGTGGAATAAAATGGTCAGGCGATGTAGCTCACACGTGATCTGACAGGGTTGTGGGGGGAAAAAAAGCTTGCAAGAACAATCTCCCAGCACAAACATACACACACATCTTGGAGAGGGTTTAAAGGCCATTTTCTGCTTCAGTTGGAAATGTGCCATGCCTTTAGCAAGCAAGCAAAAGAGGAGATGAAACAGCATTTTGATGAGAGTTGTTTGGCAAAAACAAGATGGGAAAAACAATTCAAAGAAAAAACATTTGGACCACAAGTTACAAAAAGCAAGAGAAAGGAGAGGAGGATATGCAAATATGCACTTAATGTGATATGATGTGCAATTCAATGAATATGTCGACAAATATGAGACTTGGTAAGTAAATGTTTGTATACCACTTATAAGACGTATATGTGTCATGTTACGATTTAATGAATGAAATTATTCCGTTTAAAATGTTCCACATACCAAGGTATGGTGCAGGAATGTGTGTTCATTGATCGCCAAATCGTTTAATCTCCTCTACCCAAACACTTACATTCAGAAAGCATACAAAAGCTTAACCAAGGAGAATTGGCGCATTGGTAATGTATGCATATCATTGCTAAGGAGAACTGAAATGACAATCCTCCTCTCTCCATCTGCCCACCCGCCACCAATACCACCCGAAACGGTTCCCAGAGGGTCCCCCATGACAATACAGAGGTGGTTGTACCTCCTGTGTGTGGTCAGCTAATAAAACAATTGTCTGGCCTTGAAAAGAGGATTACTTTAATCTAGCATCCTGCTGCTCTAGGCACATAACGTTAACCTAGAGCAGCAGAATAAAAGGGTCCCTGAGAGCTATTGAGACGCCCATTGTAAAGCAACTGAAGCTCCCCCATCAACCCATAACCCAAGATGCCCTGAACTGACCCTCAGGTCCAATCAAGGCTACAGTAGTTCATCCATCTGGAAAACCATAAACACTCTTTAACTCGACCTTAAGTGAATTGGGGTGCACAGTCAACTATGAACAATGGATGCCCCTACACAACACTATTAATTATTGACTACTGCGTGGGATGGTGGCAATGAGCCTTATTGTTAGAGCTGAATTCAGCTCTAACAATAAGGCAATTCAAGTGAAACTTTATGAGAAGAATTTAGACTATGGTCAGACCAACAATAGCACCTAACCTTAACATAAAACTTGCATAAACCCTGCAGTCACTGAAAAGGGAAAACCACTCTTTTCTTTTTTTGTTGTAAAGTTGTGGCATCTGCTTAAAAATCCCTTTAAATTATTCACTTAATGTTTACTTGGAAATACACTGACAAAAACCAAAGCAAAATCTAGACAAGCCGAATCACAACAGTTGTCTCAGCAGTGTTGACTGGACACACAGGTACACACACAGCCCCGTCTCTTTTATGCGTTCATGTTCTTTCACTGTTAGGTCGCCTTTCCTGCCACACAGTCGAAAGCAGAGAGGTGCAAACCAGTCATTGACACATGCAACATAAGCATCTTTCTGTTGGAGACAAGCCAGTGTCTGTGTCAATTAACCCCTTGTCAGCTCTCTCTGTCCACTTAAACAACTTATGGCTGTTGCCCAACTGATGCAGCAGCTCTCCCTATTGAAAACACTCAAATGTGTTCACATAGCTGGAGCAGATGGTCCAAACTTGCATCCTGCCATGTGCCCAGCACACTTTTTAGCCTGTTTGTATGCCATGCCTGATCATAACCCTGCACTAACAGGGAAGGGGTGGCTGTGGTAGGACTGAGGGAGGGAAGAGCAACAGTTTTAATTTTCCGCCCTGTCAACAAACTCCAAAAACAGATGGATCTTGGAGCAGAAATCCCTTTAGCTCTGCTTGAATGACTAAAGCCCCTGTTCACTGACCTTTTCTAACACAAATGCATCCTAAGGAGAAATGAATCTTGTGCAAATACACACCAGTAGAAATCAATAAGCATTCTCCACAGCCATTTGCCCTCATAGCTACCATTTGCACATAGGTCAAATATGCTTAAGTCCCCCTGAAATGCCTCTTTTACCACAAAGAACTGCTGATCTGTATTATTCTGGCATTGAATAATAGAAAAAGGAAAACTTTTGTGGCTAAATGAAGATGTAAACCAGTAAGGACTGTGACCATGCAGGATCAGAATAACACACCTCACATATCTCACAATGGCATATATCAAACTACGGAAACTTTCCAAAATGAACTAAATTGTGACAAATGGGTAGGAGTAAAGACCAAAGCCACTTTGACAACAGCCAAATGCCTGAGTGCTCCTCGTCAGCATGTGTCAAGAGTATGGATGGGTACCGGTACCTGACATAAACGGTAGTAACCAGACCGAAAAGCAGCGCACATTTCGTTGCTTTATTTCGGTGCTTTTTTTTTTTTCCCCTGAGATGTCATACACTTTGAATTCTAGCCAATCATTTTACCTTTCCAAGGATAGTAGGCGGGCCCAGGTACGTACGTTCTTTTAGAGCAGAGCTACAGATTAAAAATGCCCAAGGCGAAGCGGTCAAAGTCTGGCTGTACTTCACAGCAAAAGATGCAAACTCAGCAGCCTGCAACAAGTGCTTTAAGCTGATACTGTGCAGAGGAGGTAACACCTCGAATCTGATAAAACACCTGGCAACGGGTTTTCTTTAAAGCCGAGAAATGCACCGTATTTGATAGCTTGCTGCAAGAGCTCACACCGAGCACATCTACTGCGGGTGTGGTGCCTGTTATCAGACGCAACATCACCCAAGAACCTGAAGAGGAGAGTCCTGGCCCCTAGCCCTGCCAGTGTAGCAGAAATGATGACGGATGATGACAGCAACAGGAGCCGTTCTTCTCTGGGTGAGTCGCTTAATGTTGTCCGTGTGTAATTTACGTTGAGTAGGCTAACCACGTTATTAAATTAATGCACGTAAGGTGAACTAGCAAACACCGTCGTAGTTACATGCGTCTGTCTTCTTGTTTGATGGCAGATGCTCCCTTCACCCTGGCCAAAAAGGGTAAAATGACCAAAGAAAAAGAGGGAAACAGCTAAACATGAGAGGTTTTTGGACAAAGTTTGTGTTTTTTTCCATTGTTTAAGCACTGCTTCCAGCCAAGAGTGATACCATATATGCCCTATAGCTGCAGAAAAGGCTAACATTGTTATCTTTTTACAAAAAAACCGCTGAACATAAGAGGTTTTTGGACAAAGTGTGTGTTCTCCATTCTTTAAGCAACGGTTCGAGCACCGTTTAAGCACCGGCACCGTTTCAAAAGTACCAGTTTGGTACTGGTATTGGATAAAATCTAAACGATACCCATCCCTAGTCAAGAGATGTCAGAGAAGGAAACAGTCACAAAACCAGCAACAGGATGCTGGCGGATACACTCAAGTGGGACATTCAGCAAGGCTGATATTAAAACTCGAGGAATTTATACAGTAAAACATGATTGAATTGCGAAAGAATTGAGAGATTGGTCTTAATAAGACCACAGCAGTCCTTAGGATACAAGTGAAGAACATAAACTCCTTATTTATATGGAGACAGGGAGCAATGATAATTTAACATTTAACAGTAGTGATTTGGGACAGAAAGATATTTTCTGCTAAGAAATCATTAGAATCATCATATATATACTTTACCATATTTAACCTAAATTTAGCTCGAGGGGAGCAGTAATGAGAAGTTGTCCAACTACTAGAGCGAGATGACTAATGATTGCTGAATTGACTGACAAATAACAAGGATGACTCTTAAGACTACTTAAGATGGACTATACACCAATTGAAATGAGATTCCCATCTACTGGGATCTATGATCTAATGATTTTAGGGTTTTCAGTCACCAGGATAGGATGGAACATACTGACTGGACTGCATTGTCCAGCGACTAAATAAAGTCAACCAAAACTAAATCTTCAGTTCTGACAGCCGTTTTCTGCTAATACTCTCCACTGACCTTTCCTTTAATTAAGATGTGCTCATAAACGACAACAATCTGTTGTTTAATAATATAATGACATTCCCAATAGCTCTTGGTTCAGTTACAGCAAAGAGTCCTGCAAACTGCTCTATTTTGAGGCTTAATGTCTACTTGGATACTTGTGCCTCTGTTGCTTTAACAAACGCTCTTTTTATCTGCTCTGTTATAATACTCTGATTGCATTTGATTGATTTCTTTCAAAGCAAGCATTGATTGCGTTTGCCTCTCGTGCTCACTGTATGTCATGAAAGATGCCTGGAACTCTCCAGGATGTGCACTGCGTCATGTTGTTTCTGATGAATTGATGGATTTATTTTACGCTATCCCCTCCGTAGCTCTTACCAAACTGCCACTTTCCATGATTCTTGTATTTGTCTTGTTTTTTGCCTTGCCGGCTATTCCATGGTTGCATCTCATTATTGCTGTCATTATAGTTGTTGTTCTGCTTTCTCTCTAGCTGTGTTTTATCATGATTCCCCCTACAGACACTCAGACCGACATTAGCAGCACATTAAAAAACACATAATCTTTATTAATTTCAATGAGGCTTCTCCATTGGTGCAGTAGGAGTACTGCTGCAGGGGGCTCAGGCTCAAAAGAGCAGAGCAGTCTGGGTAGGTTTACCCTAGCTCTACTTCTGCCCTGTGCAGAGCAATATCAGGCAATGCAAAACAATGGCCTGTCAACTACATACAGGCAATAATTACAGGAATACATTTAGCATGTAACCTGAAACCGAGTAAATGATTGGTGCTTTATCACCCTTTCAATCTTTGTGTCTACTAAGCTACCAACTTCCAGATTTGCTTTTCTTTCTATTCTGTGCCCTGGAGCAATACATTCACACCACACACCCCTTGTGTAGTTCTGCCAGAGGGCTATTGTTGGCCTCAATGAGCTCAAACAGGAGGTCATTATGCATCCTGTAAGACTGCCAACAATGAATTATATTCTTAACCAAATCACATGACTAATACATATATGCAGACTAGGGGTGCAAAAGTACATGTGTTCATTCCAAATTGTTCACTGTGATGTTTGGTTTCCTCCCTGTTAGCCAAACTCCTAGAAGCCTATTTACTTTGGCAGCCCTACAACAAAGCAAAATTGTTGTCCATTGGCCCTAACAGTTTTCAAATTTTTCAGGCAAAAATGGCAAACATTATCTAGTTTCAGTTCCACATTGGTGATTTCTTCTTCTGGTTCTTTGTGTGACTGTTGATAACATAAAATAATGCACACATGCACTCTAGGCAGTAAATTTTCTTGGATATGTGTAACAAGCACAATCTGATGTTGTTCCTAGACCATCATAATAATGTTTATAAAGGATCAACAGTGCAACTGAACAGTTACGTTGTCGGAGCATTCAGTTAGCATTAGCCAAGAAGTTAGCTAATGCATTTATAAACTATCACTAGCAAACCAACATGACTAAAATTAATTTGGGTAACATCACTATGATGATGCAGGAACAACACCAACACATGGGTGCATGTAGTGAGTGGGTGCCATGTTTAGTCAGTTGAACCTTCAAAGCTAGGTCTTCACAGACAGAGAAAAACAACCCTTCAGTTGTGCTGATGGCTCAAATGGTTAATTTTAGTTCATCTTGAATATCTTAAAGAACAAATGCAACATATTCATGCTACCAACTAGCACTGTGATTTAGCAGAGGACCTTGTGTATAAGGCAGTGCAGTGCCTGCGATCAGTAGCGCAGAGACACAATGGGGCGTGATTGAACACAACAGTTGGAGCACGGGACCTTTATTGTTGTCTGCATCCCCCATGGCCTCTGTGTTACACTGTTGTTGAAGAGGGG
>NW_024582721.1:310776-360041 GCF_018398535.1 Haplochromis burtoni
TCTCTCGGAACACACACGCGCACACACACTCAATGGTCTAATTAATTCATGGTTATCCTCTGGAGAAGTGTTTGGCTAGTGGGTCTGGCTCAACGACCAGCAGACGGTGGGATCATACAGAGGGGGTTAAGCTGACGGCCTCACTCCGGCCATCTGATCCCCCCTTTCTAAGATCAGAATAACCACCAGCTCTGTGCTCCGCAAGGCCGAGACCTACAATCCCATTAGTGAAGCATGAACACACCTCTGAGGTCACACAAATACACACACACGCAAACACAAAGAGGATGGGTCTGTTATCTCTGAGCAACTGAGAGTTCTGCTGCTGCAGAGTTTAGTAGGAGTGGTGACGGTAGTGTCACTCTGTTAGTGCGGTGAATAAAAACAAACACAAACCTTTCCATGGTAAGTATGTAGGTATAGTAAAGGATATTGACCCTGGAGTCCTCATGGAGACTCATCCACTGAAAATCATATTTTTCATATCAGGCAGCTGGTGGAGAACATTACCATGCTGCTGTGGATGCAAGCAAAAATGCTGGGAGGTCTGAATGTGAGACTCAGCAAGCAAATTCTTTGCTAATGAGAGGACTGCTTACTAATGCTATGAGCAACCAATTATGGAGAAGTTACAAGCATCACACTTATTTAACTGCTGAAGATTTCCAGCTCAATTTTAGATATCAGCACATGTCAATAACCTCTCTTTGAAAGACATCTAAGACATAATGATATGATAACATCAGCTGATTCAAATAGAGTAACAGCTTTAAAAGGCTAACTGAAAAATCTGAAAGGTTATTAACAGTGTAAAAGAAGCTTAAGTCTATTAGTAATGCAGCCTCCACACACAGGCATTTGAGTATTCTTTGGTCGATGTGGCAAGCAAATGACGAGAGCTGAATGGGGGATGAGATACAATTTCAGAAATCATTGACTATTATGTGACAAGAAAGTGACTTTTTTGTCAGCATTTATAGTTGGACTGCAAACAGATGTCCAATGGAACAGGAGATCTTGGCCCAGACATCTGCTGATATACTGGAAGGCCTGAAACATTGGCTGTTACTCAAAGATACTGAGTCATCAGCTGATAGTCAGTAGGTTTCCAAATTATGCTAGCTTCCACCAGCCTTGTTTCATCTTTAATCACTTGAAGATTATGTTGTTATGTTATGTTTTTATACCTTCTTTAAGTGGAAAGCACACTAAAATGTGATTCAACAACAACAGCAGCTTTATTTAAATGTCCATTTTCATTCTGGTGTTAACAGCACTGACCTCAGCCTCTGTTTACACTTGCCTGGCTGCGGTATGAGTGCGGGTCAATGGCCACTTAGCAATACATATACAGAGTGCATAAATCCACGGATCAGCACAGCTGTACTACACTGTTTGTGACACAGCCTCAACAGAACTCCTATCACGTCCCATATGGCTTCAAACCACCGGGGTTACCAGCAGAGATACAGATCAGTTCTAGGACGGCACAGGCAGCGTGGAGAGCGAATGCTCTTTTAAGAAAGCCACACCACTTTTCTGTCCTGCACTCCTAACTTCCCTAAACCCACCAAAACCCTTTCTCATTTCCAGATTCATAAACCTTGAAATCCATTTTTCTGCACAGGGGTCACAGTGATCAAAGCCAGTATGACAGGTGTGTGTACACACACACTGCGGTTTTTCTGTGTGTGTGTGTGTCTGTGTGTGTGTGTGTGTGTGTGTGTGTGAGAGAGAGAGAGAGAGAGAGAGAGAGAGAGAGAGAGAGAGAGAGAGAGAGAGAGAGAGAGC
Organism: Haplochromis burtoni; assembly: GCF_018398535.1. Lineage (NCBI taxonomy): Eukaryota > Metazoa > Chordata > Actinopteri > Cichliformes > Cichlidae > Haplochromis > Haplochromis burtoni. The sequence goes on from NW_024582721.1 coordinate 312,568, forward strand.
TGGAAAAGGAAAGCAGCATCCAGCTGGTAACAGTGCAGTTCAGCTGTTTCTCCCACACTGACACTACTGTAGAGGATTACACAGGGTGAGAAAGTTGGCCTGGACTATAGGTACAAAGACTTACACATGTTTACACACACACACACACACACACACACACACACATGAAATTCACAAAAAAGAACGAGGAAGACAATTTTATCATGTCTCCACCTGTTCACTCCCTAAAATTCTCAAGACAGCTGCATCTGTGAAGGTTAACCTCAAAATGACCTTAGATCAAAGGGTGTGAGTTGGTTTGGGGGGCAATAAAAGTCTCAGAGTTTACTACAGTCAGCTTTATTTGAAGTTCCTTTGACTCCGCCCCAAGCACGTTGGAAAAAGCGCCATTTCCCCTCGCCGGTTGGTGTGAATATTCATGAGCAGTAAAGCCAGGCAGAGTAGCAGGCATAATAAAAATGTCAGAGTTGTAAAGCACTCAAAGTAAAAAGCCGCCAAGAGCTCGGGCAAGTCACTCTGAATGTCAAATCTCCGCCCAGGGGTCTCTGGCCCGTTAGGACTATTGTGCTGACTAGCTTCCAACAGACGTGCCATACAAGTTTGTATGGCACATTTTCAGAATCGAAGGATCCTTTTTAGCTTGCAAAATCGGATAGGATTGGGGTGAAAAACACAATTTGGACGGATAGACTAGAGATGGAGGATGTGCTCTTAAAGCAGGGCAGTGCTACACACAGGCTGGGACTACTGCTAAATAACAGCTACACAAACAGCACAAAGTGAAAGAAATTGTGCAGTAATTCTGTTGGTATGACTACTCCCTTTTGTTCCAGCATTTTTTTAAAAGCTCTCAAATGTATTATGTAGCAACACATCATCTAATGCAAAATATTTTTTTAAATGTAGAATTACTTTCAGCTGCTAGCAACATCACCTGTGAGGTTTAGCTACATCTGCTGACACTTCAAAAGACTAACAGTTCTTGGATCCAGCATCCATTCATCAAATGTGTCATTAATAAATGCAAACTAAGTCAGCAACTAAGTAGAACCATCCTTAATGAGGTATTGAGTGTGTAATTAGCATGGAATAAATGCTTGCAAAAGAACAATGGTCTGTTTACTGCTGTGAAAAAATGATTAAACACAATTGTACCTGCAAAAAACTTGTGAAAAGAAAAGAAAGGAAGAAAGTTATTTAACTTCTTCTGAATAACTATGTTTATTAAGGGTTCATAAATTCAACTAAAACTTCCTAATTTTAGCTCTCATCATCATTTGTAAAATTCCATTCCAAAACCTTGGAGTGATGCTGACCCATAAAATTTTTTCTAAGGCACACATAGATATCTTTTTATTTGGAATACTACTCTTTGCATTCACACAACTTCACTAATAAGACATATATGGTGATTTTTTTTGCCTTGTACTTTATATTGTAATTGGGTTTATTTTAACCCAAAGGCTTTTTCCCCCTAAACCTAACCAAGCAGTTTTTTTAATAGTCAACAGGTAGTCTGTGGGGAAAAAATAATCCTACATGGAAATGCCAAAAGCCATAGTCCTTGGCTCCAGACCGAATCAGCCCCCATGTAAAAATGCCCAAATTCACAGCATTAAAAAGATTTTTATGGATTGGTACAAAATGTTTTTTCTCTCTACAGACACCTCCACCTTTCATAACAACTACACAGTGGACGAACACATTTGAATACTCCCAAGGTTTAAAGTTTAAAGTGAGCTTTGGTCGTTAGCTGTCTAGAAGGATTAACTCACTTGTATGTACCTCTCTGGCATGCTTGTGGTGTCGGTGCTTTCTGGGGCTATTGTAATGGAATTACTTGAAAAATATTGTGGCTCATTATAAGGTATAATCTCAGCCGCCATCTCTATATGACATTGTTGTCAGTCTTTATGAGCAGTGCAAGGAACAGCTCATTTATATTTCATGAGTCACTGGTGATCGACCTGTTCTGAGGATGTGCTGTGAGGTGTGGGAATTATGGGAGCTAGTGCAAATAATATGTGTTAAACATTGCAGACTGAATCTGAGCTGACGACAGCAGATGTTCTCTGTCACTGAGGAACCGATAAACATTTTAGAGCCATCTTTTTAAGCCTGAACAGCTCTTTCATCTTCAAAAGAAGATTTCTGGTGAAGTATCCATAACTTCCAAGCTACAGCTAAGCTGAGGGAGTGTTGCTTCAATTCTACATGAAAGAACGTCTGGTAGAAACATATCTACTTTTTGCTTCTGTCACTTTTGGTGTATACATAAAGAACATTAAGGGACTAACATATGATATAAATCTTTTCAAAATAAAGCAGTTCCAGGCATGTTTGTCAGCGCTGGGAAATTCTGCCAGTTTATCCATACTGCAGCACACTAGCTGTCATCACCCTGCCTGCTTCTCAGCTTACAGCAGATGGTCCGTGAGGGGTTAAACCTCCTGAACCTTCCACCCTTCCCGCTGTGTTGGCTTTCACCTCAGTACCAAATATACACACCAATACACAATGCAGCTCTCTCTCAGTTTGCCCTCAGTGCTTCCAAGTCACCGGCTGGGGAGCAAAGTGACACCATGCCACCAAGTGCCATCTTGCGCCTTTTTGGTGCCATGCTGAGCCCCCCAGGCAGCTCCAGGCAGGCTTATGTGCCTCTGGCCTCATCTCAGGCCCCATTGGTGCTGTGCAGAGGGGCCTGGAAGGAGCTGGCACTGGCCTGGCTTTGGCTTTGGCAACTGTTTGTTCTATACAACCTCCGTCTCTGTCTCTCTCTGGGGGCGATACTCCAAAAGTGTGTCTGTGTGCTGGCATGAAGACACAAGTAAAAATACATCGGTTTTCCCTCTACCAACATGGATTAGGGATGCTAATCTGTGAAAGCAACCACTGTGTGCCAAGTTATGTCCATGTACATGTGTGTGTCTGCAGGCAGCTGTGCACAATGTCACCTCATGACACCACAGTATTAATGGAGGAAGCTGGATATACAGAAACAGGACTGATCAGCTAGTGGCACTGCAGGCTGAAATCACACTGGTGTTATAGATAAACCCTTGTGACCCTCCACCACCTCACAGAGACTGAGTGTTAGATTTTGTTGATGTGGGCCTACAAAGAAGATTAAACTCTCTGGTAACCTTTAACAGCTGTCAGATATATGGTAAGGGTGCTGGAAAACATAAAAACATTTGGTTAAGCGCTATGCTAATGTGATGAATGAAGAAAAGCAGGAGGAGCATCTTTGCATGTCTTAAGAAGAGCTTAAAACTAGCACAGCACGAAGAAAGAGTTGAGGAAAACACTGGGGATTATTCATGTGGAGCGAGAAATGTAAGGCCTCTGTCGCTGATTCATTCCTTTCCACTTTTTGAAAAGTGAAAAGTGATTCACAACACCTCCACCTACTCTACCTGTCCAGGTTTCCACATACAGCTTACACTTCAAAAAACACCCCGCAGCTGATGTTGATACTGAAACAGAGCGAGACCAAAGTGAAAGGTAATTCTTCACGCTACTTGAGGAACGCTTTAGTCGGGGTGACGGACACACTCTGCAGATCCCAGCTGCTTATGGAGGATGTAGAATGATTCATGGGCCGTTCTTCTGTTGAGGCGAACGGGGGGAATTCAGTCTTATTATTAACTTTGTGGGGAGAGCATTTCAAGAAAATATGACACCTGGCTGCAAAGTGTTGCACAAGAAGCTAGAGCTTTGCTAGTTTTTAGTGGGGATCAGGGTTTGTTTGACCATATTCAGCTGCTTTCCGTTAGTGCAACAAGAGATGGTTATAGTTTTAAAGGGAGGTCGATACTAGGAGAAGCCTGAGTGAGGGGGATTAGAGGAAATGTGAATCTGCAACAGCTGCTGGAGGCAGGTTTGTCTAAATGAGCAGATTAAGAAAGATATCAGAGTAGAGCCTGGCTATCACTGTCACAACAATGATTCTGCTCATTATAGATGTCATCTGACAAGTCATATTATATGTCTACACAGAGAGAGCAATTAACTAGTCCCCAACTATGTTTGTATTATAAACTGACAGGATTTCTTGAAATTACCTGCTGGCGCTGTCAAAATAAACTTTTACTTTATAATGATTTTCTAAAACTAAAGGAAATAAGAGACTCTAGCAGCAAAGATTTAATTGGCTCTACCCAATCTCACTGTTAACAGGAAGCATGGTTATGGGGAAAAAAATCAAGAGGTGTTTGTTGGAAACCCATCTGACAGGAGAATGTTGTATTTTAAGGATCGAACATCTGCTAGTGAGAAGCTGCCAACTAACAGTGGCCTTTGGTCCCCTCCCTGCGAGACAGTTTTTCAGCTTTCCTGTCCAGTGGCGACAACTGTTATCTCTGTTGTCGGAGCTAGCTGTCATCTATCTACATTAACAGGCCTGGTCACAGAGGCCTGGGCAGTGGAGGCTGGAGAGAAGGGTGAGTGGGCCATTTGTGGCGGGGTGGGCTCCGGGTAAAGCTGCCAGGAGATCTGACACCAAGGTCAGGGGTGGTGTCTTAAGTTAACTCAGCCAAGTGAAAGCGATGATAAGAGAGCAGAGTGTTTGAAGTTTCCTCGGCACACCTCTGCTTTTAAAACGCAGCTAATATTATTTTTCGTTGAGTTTTATCTGTGATTTAGTTCATTACTGAAATTACATGATATTTGACACTTGTTATGTGGACTGCTTTTCTCAATATACACCATATTCTTTTGTTTCTTGTTGCCTCTGCTGCTTAGTATTTTGCCGAACCAGCAAAGCCCCTCTGCTGTGGAACCAGCTCCCAGTTTGGATTCAAGAGAGAGAGGGCATTCCCTACTTTTAAGTTAGACTTTAAAGGGCTGGAACCTGTGATGCTATAGGCTCAGGCAGCTGGGTGACTTCTCATGAGGCACTCTTTTTTTCTGTCTTCCCTCACCTCCCAGCCAACAGATCACAACAAATGGTTGCCCCTCCCTGAGCCTGGTTTTGTCTGTTAATACCGAGTTTGTCCTCCCCACCATCGCCCAGTGCTGCTCATAAGGAACCATCCTTTTTCTTGTGCTATAGGCTTTTTAATTTATAATACAAGCATAAAACACTGAAATCACGGTTGCTGTGAACCCACGCTAAAACACACACACACTCACACAAGCTCCACAACTGAGCCTTATAGCAAAAACATCAAAGACACTTACTTGCCACTTCCAGCGATGCATTGCGACTGACTGCTTCACCCAAGTAGTTGCGTGCCACACACACATACACACCCTCATCAGGTTTGCTTCGCCTTCCATGTACAATTCGCAGAAAGAAGAGGGAGCCGCTGGGTAATAGCATCCTGTGGGACCGAGGGTCCTCTCGATCAGTCTCGACCCGCTCTCCGTCTTTGTACCATTCCACCATCGGGGTCGGACGCCCCTCAGCCTTACAGTTGAGGGTAGCTGGCTCCCCCTTGGACACAATTAAATCAGAGGGATGCTCTACAATCCGAGGGGCGGCATCCTCTAATCTGGGTCGGGATCCTGGTGGGAAAAAGACACCACAGAGGAGAGACGAGTTAAAGACTACATTTATGGTGCATGTTTTATTGTGATACAGCCAATGTCATTTGACATATCACATCATGAGGAACACAGCATCTGCTTAGTCATTAATGCCAAATTATACAAAAACCTCATTTTAAGGCACTGAACTGAGTATAAGCCAAAGTTTGTACGATGGGAATACCGTAAAACTACATTGCTCACAGACTACGGATGTGAAGAACATGGTTACAAAAGCATACCAGTGGAAAGAATCGCACCTAACGAGCCTAAAAGTCCTCAGCCTTTTTTTTCCCTTTTTATATATTGGCCACTACACACAAAAGGCAAGTGGGCGGCAAAACTTGTAAAAACACACTCAGCTCGCCTATTTCCAAACCTCTTGAGCTGGACTGCAGCTGAACTCGTCATTTTATCACCAACAACAGGACTGTGTGAAATGAGCACATAATGTTACATTTCAAGTATAACTCGAGAGGACGTGTGAAATTACATGCTCTAAATTCAGCATCTATAAAACTAAAAGCAAATCCTCGAGCCGTGGATGAGAAGCATGAAGGCAGTAAAGGCGCAGGAACCACTCTGATCTCAAGCCGATGAGAAAGTAGGCTGACTGAACCGTGCACATACTAAGATACTGAACATGTATAATCAGCTCTGTACTTTACTTTCAAAGAATGCTTTGCTGAATGTTCTCGACAGGTGTTTGGGGTTCAGGTTTGTGCTAATCTGTCCAAATGTATTGAATTCTTGTTCAGAGCTCTGCAAGTTTTCTCATTCTCTTCTGAAAGTTGGATTGAAAGACAGAAGCAGAGAGAGATTAAAGTGGGGTAACTCCCCCAGGTTCTTCTACCACCTCCAAATGTTGCTCTCCTTCGCCCAATAATCAACCTCAATCAACCAGTTGGGACAACTAGTAAATCCATATTTTTTTCACAATGAAACATAGAAAACTTGTCAAATATGTAAACCGAGACACTTTAAAAGCACAATAAATGCTGAAAGGTTTATGGAAGTTTAGGATCAACATATGCACCCATCTATACCGCATACTGTGTCTATTACAACACCATGGCATCGTGCTGAACTGCCCTGCCTGCAGTCCAGACCTCTCACCAGTTGAAAACATTTAGCACATCATGATGTGATCTGATAACAGACAAGAACAGGACAACATTCCAGCAGCTGGTCTTCTCAGTTCCCAGACTTTCACAGACTGTTGTTCGAGTGTGGATGCTGTTCCTATCAAATTCAAAGTCACACTGTTTTTCTCTGTTTAAACATTTGACGTGTTTTTGTGTTTGAATTTAATCCAAATCATTACATTCTGTGTTTTTTGTTTTTTACATTTTAGACAATGCCTGATTTTTTATTTTTTTTTAGAATCAGAGTCGCAAATGATAGCATGACGGTCGTGCTGTAACGTTAGAAAAGCAATAACATAAACTCAAAAACCACGAGGCACAAGTGAAACATCACCCTGGAGAGCAAACAAAAGCAAGAGAAGAGGAGGTGCATCATCGTCTGTGTTTTTCAGACGCTTGTGGGATTCATGAGTGTATTTCTGATTTGTCTTGCCTCACCACTATACTACCAAGCCATGCTGTTTTGTAAATTATAAGAGTGCTGCAATGCTTAGCAATATCCTAATGTTGAGCAGTGTTGTCTTTTTAGAACATTCACAGCAGGAGATTAGCCTGAGCGCTGTGCATTTAACAGGAAAACAGAAAACATGAATTGCTGTTTATTTTTTAGGAGCGCTGCAGCTGAGCTCCAGACTGTAGTTTTATTCCACACCACTGAAGCCATGATTGTTCAAATAAGACTTAAATAGGTTTTGTCTAAATTGCTTTCAATCATGAAAGCTTTTGTGTAAATTTGCATGTAAAGAAGACTGAAAACGAAAAGAAGACAGAGCTACAAGTGAGCAGATAGTGACACTGTTGCATTTGGACGAATCTTTAACCTGGGAGGTGATCAGCTCCCTGTGCTTATCCTCTAATATTGAGAGATAGCTTAAAACGTGCCTGCAGCATAGGAAAGTTGTAGACTGTATGCTGCAGGGTGACAAAAAAGAAAGACAGCTACAATAGTTCATCCCACAGGTGCATGGATAAAAGGAAGTTCAAAGGTTAAGACTTTCCTGATAACGTCTGATAAGAAAAGCAGTCAAAATTCTCGCCTTCAAAGCGACAAATCCTCAAGAAGGTTTTGGGGGATTAAAAACTCCACTTAAGTGCTTCCTGCCGATGGGATATAGAGTACCATATGACAGTCTTGCTCTCGATGAAATTACATTCAAAGAGATAGGAAGCTCAGGATAGGAGGAAAATGTGCAAAAGCTTTGAAGTTGCTTTTAGTTAGAATCAAATAGAAGCTGGAAAGCATGCACTGAAAGCACGACACAAGATAAGGATACACCTAAAATTACATTTAAAACACTGTTATTTGTTATCTTGTATCAAACATTACCACTTTCTTCACATTTCAGTTGACTAAAATGTTTTTACAGTTTTCGTTTTTTGATTACTTTGAACTGGGGCTGAAAGTGGTTGTAATTTAATTCAAGAATTCATGATAGTTTAATTTATACAAACGATTCCCAAAAAAGCACCTTGTGACGGAAAATATAAGCCTGAACTTGCACTGATCAAATTTAGAATCAGCGCTGTCGTTTTCTTTGAAAACCCAAATGGAATTCTACGCTGCAGCACTACCAGAGAAAACTTTTGATGTGAAGGATTTCTAAAAATGAATCAAATAAAGTAATATTGTTAAAAGGTTGCTCTTCTGTCGAATGCTAACAGAAAACAGTTGTCATTTGGTTAAGTGCTCTCTGACCTCCCTCAAGGCCTCTGAGCTGTAGACTGTTCATCTAATAGCTTTAAGGTAGTAGCATCGTGGCTGAGCTGAGCCTGTCTGATCGGGGATATCTGGAAGAGAGGAAGGGGGGTGTCTGTTGTGAGAACTCAGCAGGGCACAGCCTTTAAGAGCTGACTCATAAATTTTACAGTAAAAGCTGGTTGGAACAAGTCATGTGGAAATGTAAAGCAAAGGCTTTTAAGTAGGACGAGACCATCATGTGCGACTGAGCTAAATATTATCAAGAGAACGTCCAAGTTGCAACCACTGAAGACCAACTCTTGACAGATCATACGCCTGCTATCCACAGCAAAGCAAGCTTGGAGAAATGAACTCTCTCCCACTGTAGGAATATGTGGCATGTCACACAGAAAACTACAGCTCCACTGAAAGGATGACAGCAAACTGTCACTGCACCTGAGAAATCTTCAACAAGTATTATGGGAAAATGTCATTTTCTCAGCGTATACAATACCCACATTGATTCTGACATAGATATGATGTTACAGAAAGGCAAAATGGTTACAGATCAACATAACAGAAAATGACTATACTGCTATGCATACAAGGATATTTGAATTTCTAAGGCAAGCAGCACTGCTCAGCTACTGAGCTCAAAGTGAGCGTAGACGTACGGTATGTAACGGATAAGGGCAAGGCTGGAAAAGATGAACTCTAATCAGGTTAAATGGACAGTTTGGAGTCTCGACAGTCTGACTGCTTGTCTTGAGAAGACTCTAATAGGAACGTCTGGGCCCTCTAAGGACCTATTAGCTCCCGTCCATCGTGTAATACGGATGGCAGCAACTCTCAATGATACATGTGAGATAATAAAGCCACAGGGATGCTCTAGGAGTCTATCCTGTGAGAACTGCAGTCTGGTTAACAGGGAGTGAAGAAAAGATGCAATACTGTCTAAATTATCAAATCAAAAACAGATATTGTGTGAGAGTTCCTGTTTAGATCCTGTTGCGAAAATTGTTTTTATTTCCTAATTAAAAAACTGGACAAAGAAAGACAAGAAATGCAATATGAAACTTTCTGCAGCTTTGCAGTCACCACATCCCATCTACAGGAGAAACTTCAAGACATTCTCATCACGGCTAAAGAACAGGACTATTGGCAATAATGAATTATGTAACGCTGTACAATGCAAGGATAAAGGCTGTGCAGTGTTGTTTTGTTACACTGCTGAATGAAGGGTAAATTTAGACAAAGGGTAAATTCTTGGGAGTAACCAAGGAAAAGTCAACAAATTAACATGTGGATATAATCTAAGTGCAAAATCTCAGGCTCCTTAATGTCATCCTCTCCAAAAACAGGTATGGGCAACAGTTCATCAGTAGTAACATTTCTGGCAGACTGAGAATTGCAGATTGAGCCCAACCAATACATTAGTGGGGGCAATATATAAGATATCAGCTATTTGCTGATATACTAGCCTCAGCACATAAAGAATAGACAAGAGAAACACCTTATAAGCACATTAGAAGGGTTGATAATGCAGTCTGTTCCCCAGAGGGCAAAGTAACTAAGTACAGTAAGTTATTAATTCACTTGTTGTGACTTGTAAATAACTACACTTGACAAATGATTTGAGTGTCTAAAAGATTCAGATCAAGTTTTTAACTCACCAAACGTTCGGGTCAGTGTTGATCCTACATCTGTATCAGCTGACACTAATCTAGACCAACCAGACTTTCTAATATTTCCAATTATTGTCATCTTTACTTCACTTTCTGCAAATATCTCTCAAGACTATGTCTGAAAAATGTCTTTAATTGAACTGTTTCTGATGCATGAACTGTAATCTCTCATCTATGAGGGGAACCCCCCCCCCACCAACACCCCACCCTCACTGCATCTACAAACTCATTAGTCTATAGTGATAATGCTGGCAGGGCTGTGATCAATCGCGGCTTCTGGTAAACCTAGTGGAGTTTTTCTTTTTCAGGTTTAATCAACTACAAATGTGCTACAGGTGTGCTGTCTATCTGCATTGTTACTACATCACAGTAATTCAAAGAGCAGATAGTTGGACATCTTTACCTTAAAAATTAAAAGTAAAATAAACGGAAATAAATAAATCAGATCTAATTTTTTTTACATGTCAGTATGTTAACATATATGCGATTATGTATTTTGAAATTTTAGGAAACCTGTTGCATTTGAATTTGCCTGCCACTTAAAAATGTTACTCCCTTTACGTTCGCTTCTCTTCTGTAGCACTAGCTATACTGAAGCACCACAACCAGAACATCTCTGGATTGTTGATGAGTGGGTACAGTAAATGATATGCAAGTAAATGTACAGTAAATGATTTCTTAAACCTCCTACGTCTATAGGATTCTCTTTTACGTGTTATTGTTCCTTAAAAATTGGATTCGAATCGGACTGGAAGGTGGACAATGATGTAGAATATTAACTCTCCTCAAATGTGCTAAACACAAAGTAGCAAGTCTGTTTTGAAAATGTGAGCAGAAAATAAGGATAACTTTCTCAAAGTGTAGTAAGTAAAAATCAAATGAATTCAGTCGCCTCGAGGCGCTTAAATAAATCCTCAAGGGCAGGTACCAAAAAATAAAACACTTAAGTGCAGTAACAAAGTATTTGTACTTCAGTACTTCCCACCCCTGCTTATATACTTACAGACAGTTAAGTCTGTAAGTATTTATGTCCTTCCATAACAGCCTTTCTTCAGCTGTAAAGTGGGATGATACAGTAACTTGATTCTTACTTGGTGTAACTACAAAGCTGCTTATTCCAGGAAATAATTGGTCCTATTCAGCATGAAATTTCACTTCTTACCTGATGAATCTGAAGCACCAGACTCAAAATCCAAGAGCTCAGCCCAGAAAGCACTCTGTATTTAGAATATTTGGTAACTGGTAAATGGCCTGTATTTGTATAGTGCTTTACTAGTCCCTAAGGACCCCAAAGCGCTTTACACATCCAGTCATCCACCCAGTCACACACACATTCACACACTGGTGATGGCAGCTACATTGTAGCCACAGCCACCCTGGGGCGCACTGACAGAGGCGAGGCTGCCGGACACTGGCGCCACCGGGCCCTCTGACTACCACCAGTAGGCAACGGGTTTATATATATATATATACATATATTTAAATATATATATCCTGAAACATCAGTAGAAATGCAGAAACTTTCAAACATCTTCAATGATTTTCACAAACAGGGGGAGTTAATTAAACCCGTGAGGGTGACGGAGAAATAGCGAGGACGGTGAGTTCACAAAACAAATGAAAAACTGGGAAGAAAACAGCCGAGGGGAGCACCAACCACCACTGCAATGTCCTTTCTGTAATGGAGCCAGAAAAAGTATCGAGCTAGAACTTTGTCTCATCTAGTACAAGAATAAATGTCTTGGTGTGTCCTGTGCTTTTAAAAGGAGTACAAAAGAAAAATCACAGATATCTACAGTTGATTCCGAGCCCCAGTCCTGCCTTATTGCACAACAAACACAAGAGACCTTTCATCATTTACTTCTTCTTAAATGATAAAAAAATCAGAACACCCAGTAACCTGGTATCTGTCCAAATGGTACAAGACTGGGGCTGATGATTGATCTGCATTTGATCACCGCACCACTGGCATCTTCCAAGACATAAAGTAGAAAGATATCTATTCTGTATCTTTCAAGAACACCTGGACAATTAATTGAAAATGAATCAAAGCTAATTCAGAACCTCTAATTGTGCTCTAAAGTGATTTTGATTTGAAGGCACATCACCCATTGCTGACAGCATTTTCCAACCACAGATGGTACAGTGATGGTCAGACTCATGCAGCAAATCCAAGAAGGGTCCTCATTTTGTCTGATATTTGTACAAGGCTCAATCTTGAGGTCAACACAAATCTTGCGCTGCAGCCATAAGTACAAGCTGTCTCCAGCATGCAGCCCACCCCTGAGCAAACCACAGCGACTCACAGAAGGTTTCAGCGCATTAGTGGAGCGTGAATCCAGTCCACTAGTCAAATTATAGGACACACAGAAAACAAATATTATATTATGGAAAACCGTGTAAGGAGCTCTGAAACGCTCTTTACTTAGTTTGTCAAAGAAAATTCTCACTAAGAAGAATCTTCGCAATTAATAATTGATTTATTTCTGGTTTGCAAGTTAAAAGAATCTAAACTATGAATAAAAACTAGAGCAACAAGCTGAAATCATGAAATTTAGAACATTTCTATGTGCAAAAGTATAATAAATAACACAATAAATAAATTTAAAAAAGGATGAAAATATGTGATAACTGAACTTCTACCAATGGCCCGATCACCTCACTTGTATCTGTAAATTTCATATTATAAAGTGCTGTGAAAATGCAGCAAGGAAGTTAGGTATAAAAGTTCTATTGAAATACATAACAACACTGTGTATGTATCAGAAACGTTTGGTTGATGATGGCCTTGGAGGGAAAAGGACATAAAACGTGGACGGCACTCCAGCCCAGCAAGTCTTCCAAACCAGACAGGCTGAGAAATGCCTTTCATTTCAATGTGAAGGACTTGAAAATAAATCAGAATACTGCAATACATCAAACACTGCATTCCTTATCGCTCTGTGGTGATTTGTGGTAAAGAAGACAGATTAACCCAGGCTCTGCCTTAGCAAGTCAAATTAAGCCTAAGATGAGCTAACCCTCAGACTGTGCTCAAGATAACCGACCTTCCCTCCAGAGTCTGCTCCTTCTGGTTAGAAAAAGTCTCTTTCTGTTGAAATAAAAGTACCTCTGACTGGCTAACAGGGGGAGCGTAATAATCTTTAAAGAGGGAACAGAGGAGTGAAGAAGATGCTGTAATTCCTTTTCCTCTCCTATTTTTCTTTGTAAAGATTTCTTGTTTTACAGTTCCTCCACCTTCTATTTACTGAAGCTGCAGGAAGTGATTTGGAAATGTGTATTCAAAGTTAAACTGGCAGCAGCGAACGAGGCAAGCTGCAGTTTTTTCCTCCAGCTTTGTACTCTTTAACCCTCTGGGGAACATAAAATGAAGTACTTGCATGACAATACAAAGTGGCTTTAACTGAGCCCGTGTTGATGCTAAGCATCTAAATGAGTGGGGTCAACTTTGGAAAAGGAACTTCTGTGTTTTTTATACTGTCTCTGCTGAGGTCGTGAACAGTTTGGTGGGAAAGGGGCCGAAGCTGCTTCGTCCTGCTCCTGTCTTTGAAAAGCAGGGATCATGGAAATGTGAGTGAGAATGGCCCTGTGAGTATAGCCTCTTCCTCTGGTGAAGAACCTGTATGAGCTGGATGTTCGCGCACGCTGACCAGGCAGAAGCTTGAGAGCAAAGTGCATTTTCTGCTCCAACAGGAAGAAAGCATTTTCCCACTAAAAATGTTCCTGGTGGTACAAGATGCCTGAGAGACTAGAAAGTTGATTAAGCTTTGATTTACTTCCACCTACAGAAACAAGACTGAAGGGCTGTGAAATGTCTTAAAAATTGACATTTCTACTGTTTACTTTGAAACATACGTCAACAAGACCCCACCTGACATTTTGGTATGAATAATTATAATAATGTGGGGGATGTTTCAGCTAAACTATTCTTTCCAGCCCAGCATCCTTCAAGTTATCACAGACCTTGTCAGTTGGAGCTCCAGCAGCCCGATGGTAACAAGCATCGATTTTGTTTTCTACTCACTCCACCAAAGCGGTTTCAAGCTTTGAAAGAAGAAGAGAACAGCAACTGTATTTGGTGACTGAACTCCCACACTTCATCCCATTTCACTGTAAGTGCTCTTTGTGATGAGCGCAGAGCAGGGGTAGGTGGGTGGGAAATATAAGCATGGAGATAGTTAGTGGATGGTTTGGCTCCAGAAAGGCTGTATGATGATGGCACGATTGTTCATTATCTCTAATTATCTGTCCATTAGTGATCGCTGACGAAGGTGCAGTCTCTCAGTCGTGTCAAAGAGGAAATCCTCGAGGGGACTCCAAGACAGGAACAAGGCTGGTTGTGGGTGGCCAAACACATCAGTGAGGAAATGCCACTGGTTTCCTGTCCCACAACAGTATATTTCAAGATTAGCCCCTATTGGATGTGTGTCCCCTTATACAAACAGACACAAATGTGCAGGCTGGCTGCTATCTCTCTGAAAACACACATCACACCACATCGTATTTTGAGGGAGGAAAGGGTCGAGACAACGACTTCCTGAAGAGGATCCACGACATCACTAACATGACAAAAATAACCATGGTGCATGGTTTTATTTTGTTCTACTGACTCTTAGCTTGATAGTCAAACATGAAATAATCTACATGGAGAGTTGCCTGTATTATTAAAAAACAGCTCATGAGACCATGATAGCAATTAGCTCAATCATATATGATACACATTTCCAAGACCCTTTATTTAAGTGGTAAAATGCAGCCTTGACATACTGTTGAGGACATTTCAAGTAACACTGGTCCTGATGTATCATTAAGTCATGAAGTGAAAAGCTGTAAAGAGCAAGAGCTGGATTAACATCCAGCTGCTGTCACTTCTATAAGTGCTACAAATTCAAAAGATTTTTGAGGTGAAGGTAAGGTGCCTATTAAAGAAATCAGTCAATTAGTCATAGCTATCAATCACCCACCAGGGCAAACAAACAGCCATGGAGACACTCAAAGTCCTCCTATCCCCAACTCGATGTGTGTATCGACACCGTCATCAGAAAAAAAAGTTGTCCCTGTCAGTTTTTTTACCTTGCCATTAAATCATCAACAGTAGCTGTCAGTTTCTGGCTACTACGGCATCACCTTGACACATCCGTGTAGAAAATAATCCATTATCAGGTGGCTTTTTCTCATGCAGAGCTTTTGAGTGCCAGACTCACAAATATATCCACAGCACTGAGTTACTGCTCTGACAGCTGTGGCAGTACCCACGGGCTTTTTCTTTGACTCTCCAGCAGTCAGAGTTATGTCACTGCTTCAAACATCGGCAGATAACATAAACAGGATAAACATGAAATCTGACTGGCTGCTTCACCAGTCAGATTTCATGATGACCTCACCCTTTATTAGACAGATAGTCAGACACTGAAGCGATAAAAGGATGAGGAGTGTAAGTGTTTGTAAGAACAATGCAAACACTGCTTACCCATATGGAAAAGAAATAGTAAAAACTAGAGCTGGGCGATAGAACGATAACGATATGTATCGCGATATAACTTTTACTCGATAGAGAAATTAAGCTATCGCGATAGACCTCGCCGCTCTTGTCCTCCAAAAAAAAAAAAAAAAAAAAAAAAAGGTCAGCCAATCCAAATTAAGTAGCGCAGAGCCGAACCAATCACAGCCGCAGCGTCACGTCGCGTGACTTGTTACGTACAGCACAAGTGCCAAGCCGCACGTGTGTTTGTTTGGGAAGCAGCCAGCGGGTAATGGAGGAAATGAGTGTGCCGACTAGAAAAATCAACCGAGCGTGACCGAAGAGAAAACAGATGATGGTTCCAACGCCGGAGAGATTGTCGAACGGAAGAGCCATAGAAGTTCCGTAGTGTGAAGGTATTTCGGCTATTTCAAGTCTGACAAAAAATAGAGTAGCGTGCACTGTAAATTGTGCCGAAAGCAAGTCTGGAAATACAATAAACTGGTGCATGCGTCACACTGTGCGCCACGTTATTGTTTCGGTGAAATGAATTTCTACAATACTGTTAATTCTACTCTCTGCAGTGTTTAAATGCTTACATATACACACAGTTACTGTCCTCCACACATACGACTCGGTTCTGCTTCTATGCCCCAGCTTTGTTTACTTTTTCCCACCGAGGCTTCTAGACTTCTGATTGGCCAACATTTCTGCACGGTTAGGAATCTAGCCACCTGCTGCTTTGGCATGTTCATAGCAGCGTTTTCCTTCATTTCTGCCTTTATGTGTGGACGGGATTATTTTTTTAAACGAAAACGGAAAATCTCCGTTTTCAAAAATACCCGTGTACGTGTGGACGTAGCCTCAGTCTCTGACTGGAAGCGCTAATTCGTCATTCGGCTTTTGTCAGACTAAAGTAACTGTTAAAACTGTTTGAAAAGCTCAGCTATACAACAAGGAGAGATTGAGAATTTCCTTTTAGTTCTCAGTTTATTTGATATTGACAAAAGTTAGTCAGTTTTGTCTGTTCTTCTGTAAAACAAACTAAGATTTATTTTTAGAATTAATATTTTGTTTCTAAGTGGAATTGACAATTTAGTCTGTTTCGTTTGTTCTATTTTGAAACTTAAACGCTTTAGCGGCTGCCTTTTGTGTAGTTTGCAATATTTGCCTTTATTTATCTGAAAAAGTCTCATGTTCCTTAAGTACATCTACCCTGTTGAACTTATTATGGGAAATAAATATTTAAATAAAAACAAGCTGCTGATTATTTCACATTTTACTTGTGAGCAACGGCACATTTAAATCTTACAAATATAGTTATTTGGCTTATATCGTGATAGATATCGTTATCGCCTGAAATGAAAAAAACATATCGTGATATGAAAAAATCTCATATCGCCCAGCTCTAGTAAAAACTTATAAAAGACTTGCATAAGATGTGGCCTACTTCATATAGTGAATCATATAAGGCTTATATGATTTACTCATGAAAGTGGCCACTTTCATATATTGTTTTAGTAAGTATCCAAAACATACAAGTTTCATTTATATAATTTTTCTAGGGATCTTATATCTGTTTTCACTCTTGTATGCTTTTCATACAAGTTTCACACAAGACAGATACAAACTTTATAAGATTTATATATATCTTTTCCATATGGGTAATCATCCAGGTAAGCAAATCCCATTAAGTTGAATGTGTTCATATGGGAGAAATGTTTTGTCACTCATCCAAGTAACTGAAGGTCAGCACCACTGACTAGCAATGGGCTGTGCGCTCAGATTTGTGTCTCACTGCCAGCCTGAATGCAATTCGCACAAACAGTTATTATATTTAAGGGAGAATTATTTTTTCACAGAGGGCAGGTAGGTTTGGATAACATATTTCCCTTTTTAAGTGAAATGATTATTCAAAAACTGTACTTGAGATATCTTTGTCTGAAATCTAATGTTAGGGGTAATCCATCTGTCTGCAGCCCAAGGCTGGAAGCTTAGGTATACTGTGTTGGGCCCTAAAGGCAGTTGCACTTGAGACCTTCAAGGAGTAGGGAGTGCTACGGTAACTTGGCCTGCCAGCACCCGCTGCTAAATAGAGATGAGTTTAAGTCCTTTCCCTTGATGCCTGATGAAGAAGGAGCTCAGTGTTTGTTGATTTTGGCTCGCTGTGGTAGGAACATGCAGCATAGATAATAAGCAGTGCCATTAAGAGAGGGAGCGCAAGCCTTAGTTTGGAGATGAACGAGCAAAAACACCCCACTGACATGTTTACAAAGTGCTTTTATTTATTTACTACAGCCCAGTACACAAATAACTTGTTATTAATGCATCATGAGGTGCAGTCAATCTGATGTGTAATGGATATTTGTGACTGTGAAATTCTATTATCATGGGTACGCATAATGAGCGGCTGTTCAACGACTAGCATACGCAAATTCACCTCATGTTTTTTTTAGCATTACTTATTATTCATTTCTAGAACTGGTTGACCAGCAGCTTGAAAAAAAAGCAAAACTACTCAAATAAGATTCAGAAAGTGGATGGATGATTAACGCTGCTGATTCTGAGGTAACAGGAGGAGGAGTTTTAGTTCCCTGCCCCGATTTCGAGTCTTATTTTTCAACCGGCGCAAGTTAGGATCTTCTTGTAGCTTGAATGCTACACTGTGCCTCATTTCAGTGCATCATGCTTGAATGTATTGACAGCCTAATTGATCTGTGCAGAACAGATGGGCAGGCAGGTGGGGGGAGGAGGAAGGTACGCTCACTGTGCGAGTGCATGTTTGTTCTCGGAAATGACTACAAAGCTTTTTGTGTCTTTTTTCTTTCTGCAGAAAAAAGAATGTTGTCAATATTCCAAAAGCAAAAACAAAATGAGCTACTGCATATTGGAGCGCTGTTAGGAGCCATTCCAGTCGGCAGTGATGACTGTAACATAAAAATAACAAAGTAAATCTAGGTTTACAATGTGGAGTGCAGCTGGTAAAAGTCTCGCGCTGGGCTTCCATCTGAATAGCCACCTAAATGGAACGGTGCTATCTCATTTTTGAAACACTGTACTGGTTACTGACTGCCAACAGAATTCACAAGAACTGTTTTGTATCAGTGTCCATTAGTACGTCCATGGGTTTGTGCAAAAAGCATTTTTCAAACAGCACATTCATCTCTGTGGGACACATCTTAGAAATTCGGAAAAATAAAAATACACATCTTTTTACTTTAGTCATTCACGTGGTTTTGGTTTTAGAGTGAACTGGTCTTTTTGCCACCAGGATCTAGTGGTTGTGCCCAACTTTAAAGAGGACTACTCAGACATCTCAATACAATCTCAGCAGCAGTTATAACTCCTGTCAAACTGTCCTTGATCAATCCATTAAACCCCTCCAAACCTCCTCCACTGTAACTCACTGAGGCTGACAGCATGTCTGAAAAACCTTGTGCGCAAAATGCACAACTGCCAGAAACAGAAGAAAGGGTTTTAAACAATGGCCATCTCGGTAATTGTGCTATTTCAGCCACATTACACCCCACGGTACTTCCCTCCCTAAAGGAAATTGAGCTGTGTGCTCAGACTGTAATTACAGAGTGGTTATCTAGGTTTGGTGTCGGCTATTTCATCTGGCAACTAGTCTGGTGAGGACATCCACATTGCAACAAAGCAGCTGTTTTCAGCTCCTGCCTTGAAGTCACATCAATAAAGTACATTGTAAACACATGAGTCACTGACAGTCATTGGAGAAGAGTTTCCTGAGGTCATCGAGGTGACTGATAGTGACAGCGGTGATTGGCAGATTCCAGTGTCATATTACTGGAAAAACAGTCTGAGACCAGACTCTGTGACTCTGGCTCCGCATGAACGGCCCCTTCACACGAAGACGAGGGATGGAGAATCATTCCTAAACTCTTCTTCATTGCGTCTTCTTCTCCACATATATCTGTGCTGGCACTGATCTGAAGCTTCTTCTTCCTTTTAATCTATGCCACTTTGTATAACAGTATCAGAGTGTGACAAGAACACACATTTAAATGTAAATTTACCGACGGGGGGGAAGTCTGCTGCTAAAAACAGTACAGTTCTCTCTTTTTTTTAACTGCTAAAGTGAAAATAAGCAGCTTTAATCCAGCCTTTATAGTCCCAGAGGAGCATCTGGAGTCAGTGAAGGAGCACTTTCACAGATGCTGAGTTCATAGGCAATGTTTACAGGCTTGTAAAAGGGAGCCTCAGCAGTGGGGCTGGGCCCAAAGACACCACACTGACACAAACGATATCATCCCACTTGTGTCAAAAAACATTGCTTTAGTACATCGCACATGGAGGTTCATCTGTGCTGAACACAGACATGAATGCATGTTGACAAAGAGCCTGTAGCCAACTGGCAGCAATTTCAGTTATACACGTGTGATTGATGGAGGATCTGAGGATCCAGCAGTCTCATTTAAACATATCTCTATCATCCCAGAGGTGTCTGATGTCTACAAGAAAGAGCCATACTATGACTCGTAGTGTGCGTATGTGGCAGATTTCGCTTCTGAAAGCTGAAATCAAAAGCACCATATGCATACGTCTGAAGGCAGAGTCATGAAACAACAAAAGCCAATATTGTGCATCATACATTTATATCCAGGGATTCGGTGACACTTAAACCTACACTGTTTGGTACTCTCCACCACACAGACTGGGACATAGAGGAGCTGCTTAACATTTTACACGCAGCAGCAGCTGGTAAAGGCTTTTTCCACCAAACCTTGTACAGTAGCAAGAAAGCATGCATTTTTTAGCAATGCTGTCCACAGAGGGATTCAAACTTTCAACCCTGCCACACTCACTTACAGTAGTGGAGAAGAAACTGAAGGGTTTTTGTTTCACAATTGCATTGTGTCCATAATTCATCTAATGGGCCCAATGCTAGAGATAAATGAGCCAGCAAAGTCAGATTTCTGTGGGGAGCAGATGCTGGTGATAATCCAGTATCCCCTGGGCAGGTCACACAGTAAAGCTGCATATGGGCTACTCTGCTGTCTGTTGTTCCTAAGTGGCCTTTTAAGTGACATCATCTAGGAGGATTACTCACTTATGCACAAATGCTGACATAAAGGGGGCTTCCTACAAGATCAGCTGACTGATGTGAAATAGTAACTTTGTAAACTTTATAACGGACATTGTACAAGTGTTTTGTTTGTTTGATAACCAAATCCACAAAACAAGCAATTTAAAACTTACCATATGCCAAACTTCCGAGTGCAAATACAACCAGTAAGGGAACCAGAGCCGGACTGTACTCCATTATACAAATGTGCACATAGGTAGATAAGGTTGGTGGCAGTCTTTAGGCTGTCAAACAGCAGCAGCAGCACTTATAATTTCCACACAGACCCACAAATGAGCGCCAGCCTATGGTATGAAATGTCAGCAACTAGCAGCGGACTCCGCAGGCAGCATCTCAGCCGCTCTACAAATAAACCATAAGTTCAAACTTTAATCCCTCAAGGCTTCTGCAAAATCTGCGCTTAGTGTCGTACAAAGCAAGCTGCAGGTGATGATCGGAGGGGCGGCTGAGAGTAAGGTGAAGGCGGCGCCCGGTCAATGAGTCCCGTTTTTTCCTCTTATTTGTTTGTTTTTAACAGAGGAGAAACATTCATCAGGGCTTAGTCCTGTAGAAAAACAGCCCCAAAGTAGCCGGAGTCATCGTACCAGGACGAAACGTCCACTTTGTTAAAAGCTCAGCTCCATGTGTGTCACTGCTCCGTCCCTCTCTGTCGCTCCGCCACCAGCACTGAGCCTCAGCAGCAAACAGTGCGCTCCCGGAGCCAAAGCGCACCACGGTAACAGTGGCCACAATGGCATTACCGGCTTCCGCTTGTGCTTTCAAAATAAAATTCTGATGAAGCAACCTGATGCAATGCCTACGGCTATATTATAAATTGATAAATTAGAGAAGCATATCTTTAAGAGGGTAATCACTGGAAAATGAATATTAAAAAACAGCTGTGTTAATGCCAGTGGAGCCGGCAGGTCTTGACTGACCTAACAAAATGTGAATCATTGGTTACAGAAATCATTCAACCTGTCAGGGCACCTCATCTAATAGTTTCGACTCCGGAATATATATATATATATATATATATATATATATATATATATTTCTACACAGAGAGAGAGGGAGAATCTACACTATTAACAAAAGCACATCTCAGTTAAGCTGTGACAAAACCACCAGCCTGCTGTAACAGTATGCTGAAGGCAGACTCAGCATGCCTCCGGTTCATCCTTGTTTAATTCCGACTAACTTTACCACTCCAGTACCATTCTCTTAAAGGGCCAGTGCGCTCAATTTCAATGCGTATGTTGCGGGAGCCTCCGAGGGACCATTACAGTGAAACCTTGTCAGGCTATGTATGTAATGTTCGTATACCTTCTAACCAACAAAACACGATAGGACCATGACCAGTTAGTCATTTCTGTTAAATTCAGATTTAAATAAACTTCAGGGTCTTAGAGACACAACAGAGGCAACTACAGTTGAAGCAAAACATTTGTGAACCTTCTCGTAACTCCCATAACATCTGCTTGGATTAATAATAAAATGGCAAAAGTTACTAATGGAAATATTTACTTGGTTTTTTTTTTTTTTCAGCCATTACTGTGGGTGATTACTCAGTGTGCTTGATCTGGACATGAAAAGTAGTTACGGTTAGTGTTTCGTCAGATTGTATTTTGGCTATAATTGTAACTTAGATGAAGATTAGAGACGAGTAACCAATACAGAATCCCACAAGTAATCCAAACAGTTTTGTACTTTGTCTCTGTTACTCCGTTTCTGTGTCCTCCATGCGCTGGTAAGATGTTTCCCACTTAAGCTGTGAATTTTCCTCAGCATTGAGAAGAAGCCACCATGCTGTTCAAAAAAATCCAGATGTATAATATGCAATCAAAGACAGCTTGGACACTTTATCTTACATCTATATAGTTATATATATGAATATTTTGCATCCTTGAACACGCTATGAAGAGCATGAATGCTAATGTAGTGCTGCAAAGATTCATGATCTTTGCATTCATTCAGAAACCACCTTTTTTTTTTTCTTAAACTGAACTCATAATACTCAATGAGGCGCAAATGTCAGCTTTTATCTCATGGCTGTTATCTAAACACACAGGCATAAATGATTTTGGCAATAGTTTGAATCCAAATGCAAATTTCTCTTACATGTGTACGACCTTTGATTGTGCCGACTGTGATGCTATGTATACAAATAAGGCGATAGAAATGACTCAGGCACTAAAAGATGCAAACAAGCCCCCCACACTGCTGCAAAATGTCACTATTTATCTGAGCACAGGCTCTGCCTGCAACTGATGGAAAGCGAAAAGCAATATTACATGTGCCAGGAGATACGGCAAACTGCAGCCAATGAAACTTGACTTAAGAGCCACAATTCTGCAATAAGGAATGATTGGCTAGAGTGCTGTTGAGCTGAATAAATATTAGGGGTCAGAAAGACCTGGTAAACACACAGCTCTTGACATTTATAGAAATGCATTGAATGGTGGTTTGCATCAAGCTGCGCATACTAAGTTGAGCTTTAACACATTCTGTCTCGCTGTGTTCTCAGCATTGCATGAAACAGAAATAATTCCACATCAGTAAGGTCACAGTGTCTGCTGCAGAGAGCTGAAAATAAATTCTCTCTTTTTGGGTTAACAGGAAAAATGAGAAGCAAGCGCCACTTAAACACCCCTGATATTTCTTTCATGTTTTATGCATGTACATGTTTAATTTAATTGCAGAAACTGATTAATTGAGCATTGCTCTGTGATTGAATAAAACATGATGAGGCCCTCCACTTAAACGCATTTCCGTTTGTCTGTGACTGATGCCGCTACTTTGGTGCTTTCATCAAACATTTGGCATAGCTGTCAGTGGAATCAAGCACTCCATGAATTCAGACTAATTATCCACATTAGGAACTGAATTACAATGACAGCCCATCAGTGTGGATTGGTGCTGTGCAACACATTTGCAGCTGAGCCATAGACCACAGAGTTTTGCCCTTTCCACGCACAAAGATTTGCGTGTGGAAAGGGCATAATTTTTGCTATTCATTTGAAAGCATTGTAAAGGCCACGTAGAGTCAACTTTTGTGAAATGCCAGCATTAAAACATTTCCTGGAATTCCTGGCAGCATAGGAAAAGACGGCCTCTATAATATATGGAGGCTAATTGATGGTTTGGTCGGCAGGAGACTTTTCATTGCCCTACCTCTAGACCAGCCAGTGTTTGAACAGAGGCTCTGGAATCTACAAACAATAAATGTCAATCCAAATAAAAAAGAGTGTTTCCACAGTTGTTTAGAACAGATCCACTGAAAGAGTTGAATTCAGCACATGGCAAGCACGCTTCAAGACAAACGTATCGTCATATTCAGTAATGCACTGGGCAGCTGAGCCTACATTTATAAATAAACTAATGACTTTAAGTGAAAGGAGCCTATGATGTATGAAGGATCTTTTTTTCCCCTCTTTTGGCCAAGGCTGCACTGTTTCTGCAGGCTGTTTAACTGTTCCACTCTGAATGGCTTTCAAATGCCTTTCAGAAGAGTGAGAAATATCAAGCATCCCCCAAACATCAATTTATGGAAACCAAATTAGGCTTTCAGACCAACGTACCACACACATATCATTTACATATAAGCTCCAAAATAATCAAAAGGAAAGAGACTTGTTATTTAAAAGTCTATTCGGTTATTTAAGATGAGACAGAGCTCATTTTGCATGCATGTGTGATGCAAACAACAAACTATCAGTGCTTTGTCATTTTAAGGAAAATTAATCTCTTGCACTTATCACCATGAAGGGTTTTCTAAAGAGTGCTTTCAGTATATGAAGCTGTCCCAATGGCATCGAGTAGTTGTGGAGACAGATTAATTCTTAAAAAATATACAATTTCTTTTGGCTTCATCCTTCTTCTTTAAGCAGCATTGTTGTAGGTCAAACCTGATGATTCATGAAGTGTCATGTAGAAATGTATTACTTCCTGTCCAAGGATGTCTATAGATGTGACTGACTCTGAGGACAGAACAATAAGTGACCTTGGAGATGTCCATTAGATGGAAAATGACATATTTTGTTCTTTCCTTGTGTCTTTTAAAATAGGGGGTCATTTTAAGGAGCCAGTACATGGCTAGTAGAGGACCATTGTAAGTACAATAGGTGGATTTATTGTTGTGTTTTTAAAGAATGCATTATATTCATCATATGCATTGTGTTCCAGTTTTCCACTTTTAGAGTTGAACAAATAAAGACACAGTAGACATTGAGACACTGATAGTCCACATGATATGATATTCCCAGGGTGTGGTTGTGTTTTTGAGATGAGCATTCTTATTATATTTTGAGTTGTGCTGCCAATTACAGTTTCTGTTGTACTGTTTTATTGTTTAACTTTGAAGGATAGTTTTGCTTTGCTTTGTTTTTTTTTTAACCTAGTTTTACTTCCTGCTTTTTAAATTAGCTGCATGTGTACTTTTAGTTCTTTGTCACATTATTTCACAGCCTTCCTCCATCTCTCTGTCTTGGGTTGTCTCATCTAATTTCATGACCTTTTGATGTAAAGATGGAGCGCTACACACGGCAAACCTTGGTATTTTCTTTTCTCGAATTTGCCAACATAATTTTCTCCTGTTCGTTACTGGAAGGCAAACAAGATTTTCCTTATTTTCGCGCTTAAAAGACCATATGAACTGATGTATTGTTCTTCCCACAGAGAAATGGCCAACATCCTTTACCAGAACCACTTCCTTCCTGGCTATAAATCACCATTAATGTATAAAAACAGTGATGGCAGTCCTGATATTGCTGGGAGTGTTCAAGGAGCAGTTTTGCATGCCTACAATTACAAGAGCTGATAAAGCTGAGGAAGAGGGAAAGTAAAAGTCTCTCAGATATATACGCCCACAGCTGTTGATGTCAGAGATTAGCCTTTTGTGAATTCATTGTGCAAATGCTTAAAATAATTGCTATTTAGCTGCCCCAAACTTGAGCTCTGATTTAAAGCTAAAATGTTTTTTCAACAATGCAAGTTCATCTTTTAAAGTACCTTTAAAATCACCGAAAGGCTAACCTTGAGAGAACACTTTTAAGTTGGAAATAGCCAAAACTTGAAGCAGAAAATAACAGACTATTAAGATGGAATCAGTGGCACACTGCCTACAAGGCACTCTGTACATTCTGAATCACATGATTATGCCCCTATATCTGATGATGCAGCAGAGCAGGGAGAATAAGTCATTAAGACTATTGCTTATAATCTCGGTAGGCAGACCGACTCGTGGTGAAATCACTGTTACCTTGAAATGCCATTAAATGCTTATCATCTGCATCTATAGCGAGACATTTGAACCTTTTCAAGGTTCCTTCTCCATTTCTAGTAATGAGACCCCCATATGTCTGCACCTTTTTTTAAACTCATAGCGGGTAATAAGAGGACAACCCCCTCAAGAGGATCCAATGAACGAATTCTAGTATAGATTAATTGATTAGGAGGGTGGCACTCTAAGATGATAATATATCTCTTTATTGATCCACCTTTCAATGGGAATGGCTGTTATCCAACTTCCCTCAGGGATGAAAAGAAAAAAGAGGGAAAAAATACGAGGGGGAGGTGGTAAAGCAGTCCAGCTATTAGGTGGGCAACTAATTTCCTGTTTCTCTTGCTGGCTTTTCTCAACTTGGATTCAGTCCCACAGTGTGAATAAAAGGAAATATGGGCAAGAGATCCAGTGGATTGCCATTTAGACTAGAGCGCTATTGTCTCTCTACTGTCTCTGCTCCTATAAGAATCCATTTCTTTATCTCCACTTCTTCTCAGAGACCTCTTTCTTTGCCATCACTCTATATTGAGAGCACCCCCACCCCCCACCCCCACCCCTCGCCCCAACCATTAATTTTAGGGCTGTGAAGCGAGACGCACCTTCTGCTTTCTCCAACGCTCTCTGCATATATACGAACTGATAGGGGTATATGACAGGGCTGGGCGTCCCGTCTGTTTGCCACCACACATTATGATGAGAGGGGCAGATTGTGGTGTCAAAGCAAACATTAAGCTCTTGTTTATCTGCTGGGGTTAACCATCCAGTGGGTTTCATATACTGGCTGTATTCTGTAATGAGTGGGGATGAGGTTTGGCACTTGTACTATAAGCTGTGTGGATGTCTCTCTGAAGACAGTAGCTGAATGGGTCACCAACAGCAGAAACTGGTTATGATGAAGGACCAAAATGGGTAATAAAAGCGGTTATTTTGAATGACGGACAACAATTTTGCATTTTATGACTTGGCTGTCCTTTCAATTTGTGAGATGACGAGGACATGGAGGAATCCTGAATGCGTTTGTATTGGCACTAAGCCGTAAGAGCTTCAGCAAACCTTGAAATATATTACAGCATTGGTGTCACTCTACTCTCCTCTTTACTTAATCTCTTCCACTGGGTTTTGGAACAGCCGTGGCTGTAGTTTAAACCATGGTTTTCTTTTCTTGAGCGACTGATTCCTGAGAACACTGGAGAGGTGTTTTGAGGATTGATGTTGCCTCTGATGCATCACTTTCCTCACTGACAGGATTGAAACATATTTCCTTGTTTTCTAAAATGTCTGGAATAAAATTCAGCCTATTGTTACTAAAAGATGTCTTATCTTTGACACATCATGATATTCATTTTGTTGCTCTCTCTCCTACACAAAAACAAGCTCGCTGCTCCTCACTTTGTCAAAGATGTCTGGTGTCTATATTTCTGGTTTGTTGTCTCTATTGGCTGTGTAGCAGAGACCTCCTATGCCCCCACCTGTGGTTTAGCTGAAAGAGCTTATTGGTATAATGGCAAGTAATGAATGGCATTACCTGACCTGACAAGACTGGACTTACTGTGATGTGGTCAATTTTAGAGCCAAAGCTTGTAGTAACAAGTGTTGTTCATGACTTTAAACTGTTGCTGTTCTTTTATTAATATATTTAGTAATATATTTGCAAATAAACCGTGAAAAAGTCATTTATCTTTCTATACTGAACAATGCAATTTTCACATGACTGCAGTATAGGATTGTATGAAGTTATGCAGGATGCTACTGTGCCCGACCTCTGCAGTTTCTTGCAGAAGATGCGCACCTTGTTCAAAATAATCTTTTTCTCAGGCACCAAGTGGTGTCAGGACAGAGGGTCAGAGCCCACAGCCGGCTAGCACACTGTGCTGCTCTGTAATTTAGCCTCCTCTGCTTCCCCACCCCACAGAGCTCCCATCCATTCCTTTCCTGTGAGATGAAATGACTCTTCCAATTCTCCCATTCTGCACTGGGGCTGCGAGGTGGCAGGGTAGCGGGGAGATGGGTTGGTGAAGTGGCAACTGCAATTATGGCCCTCCCCACAACACACATACCCTAGAGAGCCTGAACAAAATTGTCTCCTCTCCACATACAAGCTCTTCCGACTCCATTCCTTCTCTCACCTGGCGTTAACAGGCAGCCCCGGCCAGCTGTTACGGTGTGTGACAGAAGCCATTCATGCCTAGCAGCTAGCTACCTTATTTTCAGTAGGACTACATGAAGGAAAGAAAAGGCAGTGATTCAGTAACATGCATAGTATTTCCAACTAGCAAAGTAATAATTTCAGTAATTTCAATTGGATATTATTAATTTAAAAGTCTAAAAAGGATTAAAAAAAAAAAGCTTATGAAACCAATTTTGCTGTAAAGAGAGCTGCAGAACACATCTTTCTGAGGATGCAACCAGGAAGCCAAAAACAAAATCTGTGAGACTGAAATTAGAGACTGCAACCTGAAATAATTTGCCATTTCATACTCCTGTTTCATCATATCCACTTCCAGGGAGCAGTAATCACACACATAGACAGATCAGACAATGCTAGATTTTACACAGTGATTACGAACAGACTGCCAGTCTCCTGCATTGAATTTGACCCCCCCATCTCACTGGACTCCTGTGGAGAGGTAAGCTAATATTCTGTTATTACTTTAGCTATGTTTCATGCAAAGTAACCCATTATATTTCCAGAACAGAGCTGTGTTGTCTGGCAAATTGGAAAGGGAAAGTAATTACACCATGAATACACACAGCTAGCTCATTTGTTAGAACCGAAAATTGATCTAATAAAGCAAAATAACACTCACAGCAGACATTCTCATTTTAATGGGAGATGGCAAACTATAGCACAATGCTGAGTGCATACAATATCACAGTGGTCCACTAAAAGTGTAGCCTTTTACTGTTTGCCAGTCCTAGCCTCCAGTGACAGATCAAATAAGACTTGTAAGTATACCTTCATTGTGTCAAAGGTCACTGTGAATGAAAATGAAAGAGCATGACAGCACATGTGCAATCAGGAGGGAAGATCAATGCTATTCAGACCACTTTGGTTTCAGACTGCAGTGCTCACAGTTGATTGTGGTCTTAATGCTTTCTTTGATTACATTTCTTCAGGTTTCTTCATCAAAAATAAAGCTCTGGACACATTTTGGTTGTTTTTGTAACTCCTGCAGTGGTTTGCTGAGATTACTGACCCATGAGTTTGAGATTCTTTACTTTTTGGTAAATACATCATTTGATATTTCATTTAGAAACATTCCCATGAAAATTTGGCATACACGTGTAATTAATGCAAAATAATCTAATACTCTGTCTATGAAGATACTGTACGTGAGCTTTACCTACGGTCAGAGATGAGCAGAACTGTTCAAACTGTTTTAGAAGAATATTGGAACAACTCATTCCAGACCACAGAACTATTCTGTACAACCAAGCATTTCTGGATTTACTGAGAACAGTCCCACCAGAAAAAGGACACATGGGTCAGAGTATTTTCTTGAGTTTGTATACACCTATAATGTCACCCCTCATTCTACCACTGGTTACTTGCCCTATTTTCTCTATTTGCCTTCTATATTGGGTGGAGTTCCAGCTTCCAGTTGATCAGACAACAGTCCAGGCTGTTTGTCAGGATGCATGGATGGCTGGGAGGTCATCTCCTAGAAAAAGAGGTCACTAGTACACATCAGTAGGAATGAGTCAACCAGATAAAGAGCAATGTTCTGTTGTTCTGTAGAAATAGTGCACAGAAAACTGTGGAACCAAGCGCTTTCAGTTGTACGTAGGCATAGCTGGACTGGCCATCGGGCATACCGGGCATTTGGGCCGCTGGCGATTTTTTGTTTTTATGGGCCGATGGATTTTTTTTTTTTTTTTTTTTTTTTAGGAAGGGTATATATAATGAAAGGTGTTGGATTGGCCAATTGGTCATGATCGACTCTGGGCTGGACCAATTACAGCCGAGGAGGCCGGATGCACCCTCCCCCTTGTTTAGCAATCACGTGATTTTCGCGCATTGCATGCCGGGAACTCGTGGCAAAACAATCCAAGTACCGCATCAAATGCAAGCATTTGCAGCACCGCAAAACGTTCATTCTCCGGTTCCAATACCTTCTTGTTTTTTCTTTGCCGCACAAAAAAGGAATGTACAAAACAAAAGGAGAACAATGCCGGTCCGTACAAAGACAGACTCGACGAAAAGACAAAGAAAAGATACGAGGAAAAAATCAAAGGAGTGAAAGGGTCAGACCCTTACGAGCACACAGAGTGGACAAAAGACGTTAGCGTGCTGCCCAACTTTCACCACGCTCAGATTTATAATTATACGGTTCTTGGAGTGAGTGCATACACTCATGAAGTTTAGTAACTTCAGGTCACTGCAACAAGCCCAGGTACAGTTTACCGACGGATGGGTACAGGACCTTGAAATGCACCGTGTAGAACGAAAGACCATCGTACGAACAAAGGTAAGTTTACCAGTCTCACAAATCGTCGTCATAAATACACATTCGTTAACCGTTTATTAATAAACCTTTGAGCTCAACGGTAATTAATTAGTAGTGGAAATAATTTCTGGTAGCATTACAGAAATGTAGCAGTGACAATAATACTGTATGTTGTAATCGACTGGACAATTAGTGATACAAAACAACTGTTTTATCCTGTGAATAAAAGTATATGTTTTTGTCAATGTACCATAATAACAGAAGCGAAACGCAATATTGTGTCAGGACAATTCACTATTTATGCACAATAAACAAAGGAGCATAGCGCGACAATTTCTGTTCAGCGCCAGACTTGCTTGTAACCTATATCACCAATTATGTTAGAAAAATGACGTATTAACTACTACAAAACTCTGACCTTTGTGGGAATGCTTGGAGCAGACTAACATGTGAGCTGGAGTGTTCTGAGACGTTATATTTGGTATATCCAGACCATCCGTCGGCTCTTACTTCGGAAACATGGCTTAAAAAATTTCTCTTCAACGACGTAATCCGATAAAAAAAAAAAACGATCTCTTTACCCGTCGGCTTCCCGTGGCTGTCATGCGACCGGCTATTGCAGTTAATAATACAACAGCTTCTTGCCATTTTTTGGGTTTCTTTTTATCGCTGTGTAACTGAGTTCAATTGAAAGCCTGCGTGCGCTAGTACCTCTTGCCACAAGTTCCCAGAATCCTTTGCGGTTTTACCCCTGAATGACGTCACATTTTCAATCTTTATCCTGGTGGGCCGGTCTCTAGTCAAAATGCCCGGGCCGATTTTTTGTCCCAGTCCAGCCTTGTATGTAGGGATGGGTAATGGCACCAGATACCGGTAGTTACCGGTAGTAACCAGACCGAAAAACAGCGCACATTTCGGTGCTTTATTTTGGTGCTTTATTTCTGTGCTTTTTTTTCTTGAAATGTCATACACTTTGGATTCTAGCCAATCATTTTACCTTTCCAAGGATAGTAGGCGGGCCCAGGTACGTACGTTCTTTTAGAGCAGAGCTACAGATTAAAAATGCCCAAGGTGAAGTGGTCAAAAGTCTGGCTGTACTTCACAGCAAAAGATGCAAACTCAGCAGCCTGCAACAAGTGCTTTAAGTGATACTGTGCAAAGGAGGTAACACCTCAAATCTGATGAAACACCTGGCGACGTATAGCATTTTTTTTAAAAGCTGAGAAATGCCGTATTTGATAGCTTGCTGCGAGACCTCACACCGAGCACATCTACTGCGGGTGTGGTGCCTGTTATCGGACCGGAGTTAGCAACATCCCCAAGAACCCGAAGAGGAGAGTCCTGGCCCCTAGCCCTGCCAGTGTAGCAGAAATGATGACGGCAGCAGCAGCCGTTCTTCTCTGCGTGAGTAGCTTAATGTTGTTCGTGTAATTTACTTGAGTAGGCTAACCACGTTATTACATTAATGCATGTAAGGTGAACTAGCAAACACCATCGTAGTTACATGCGGCTGTCTTCTTGTTTGATAGAGTGATACCATATATGCCCTATAGCTGCAGAAAAGGCTAACATTGTGCTTTTCAAAAAAAACAGCTAAACATAAGAGGTTTTAGGACAAAGTTTGTGTTTTTTTCCATTGTTTAAGCACCAATTCCAACCAAAGGAGGTATGTTGTATCAGCAGAAAAGGCTAACATTTTTATCATTTTGCAGAAAAAAAGGGACTGCTAAAATAAAAACATAAGAGGTTTTTGGACAAAGTTTGTGTTCTCCATTCTTTAAGCACCGGTTCGAGCACCGTTTAAGCACCGGCACCGTTTCAAAAGTACCGGTTTGGCACCGGTATCGGATAAAACCTAAACGATACCCATCCCTAGTTGTACGTATGTTATATACGTAGCTGGGTGGTAAAACTTAATTTCATAATGTAGTTTCCCACTTGGGTTAAATAAGTATTCCCTCAGGATGTTGGGGTTGGAGTAAATGTATTATGTGTCAACTTGTTGCTGTTTTGTTGTTGTAAGGTTTAAACGTGCTGCCAGAAGTTACATATAGTTTGTTCTGTCTCCATTTGTTTTTCTCTTTATTTACATAGCTTTTTTCTCTCTCTCTATGAAACTTATAGCGGGAGTCTACATTGTGATGAAGAGAGATAATTTTATTACCGGAACGGAAATCAGATCTATGAAACCCTGAGCTCCAAATAACCAACAAATACATGAATTTAAGAGGCACTCATGCTGCAATAATCTCTTATTATTCTCATCTCCAGTTTGAATAAGCCTTTAAGGTCCCTTTAGAAGCTTTCTTCGATTCCATACCGCTCTCCTTGTCTGATGAACAAATGTAAAAAGTCTGGGAAAAATGGCACCCACATTCCTCCTCAAACCCCCAAATAGAGTGTCAGGGTTAAGCGTTACTGTCTCAAGGGGGAAAACGTGAGATAACGAGTGAGAGCCTAGTCCAAACACTCGAAAAGGAAAACAGCTGGAAATGACTGGTTTACATTTTCATATCATGACAGCACTGTTAGTATGAATACTAACGGCGTTAGCATGTTGAAGAAGTTTGTTTTTGCATTAGCATTTACCATGTGGTGGAAAGTAGAATGTCAGTCATTAAAAATTTTTTATTCAAATACTATCCAAAAAATGGCATTATACAAATATTGCAATAATATACAAATGACATTTCCGTGAGTACCAGACGGACTGGATTATGAAAGCTCCAATAATGAAGACGTACCAGAGGTTTATGCTAACATATTTCCAATTAGCTCCCCAAGAGAACTTAATCTCATGAAGGAATTTATATACACATATAAACCA
Organism: Haplochromis burtoni; assembly: GCF_018398535.1. Lineage (NCBI taxonomy): Eukaryota > Metazoa > Chordata > Actinopteri > Cichliformes > Cichlidae > Haplochromis > Haplochromis burtoni. Next base: position 345,711 of record NW_024582721.1, read on the forward strand.
AAGCATTAAAACCACCGGACCAGTGTTGCTTGATTCCCCATCTTACTGTCAAAACAATTCTGACCCATCAGTGGTATCTGAAACCTGGATGCTAACAGCAGATCCCTTAGGTCATCTACAGTCCTCAAATCCTTCCTGCAGATAACCAGTGAGATGGGGATGAGTATGTTACACATTTTTTAATCACTTAATAAAGTTAGAGATACTACTTGAGCTACATAGGTTGTGCATATCTGAAGATCAGCAGATAAGGAAAAACAATTATCAAAGTACCTTTTTTCTTTACTTGCCTTACAGTCAGCTGACCTACACTTTAGAGGGCTGGAAAAATTGGCACTAAGTGTAAATTCATTGGATAGAAGGAGACGAATGTGATGGTAAAATAAGCCCAGGCTAGTGATAGCTGCTGATAACACCACACTGACTTTTGTGCATCTGCAAAGACAGCATGCTAACGCAAAGTAGGGAAAAACCCAGAATGATGCTAAAGCTGAATGTGTGCGCTCTCCAGGCAAACAGTCAGACTCTGATCTTTAATACAGCATTGTAGCTTCTACCTGTAACTTTTCAATCAGCGTGGCAGTTTTCACATTTGCTGCAGGCTTTGGCTCAAAACTAAAACACTAAAGCTTCTGTCCTCATTAGGACCAGCATGGTGCGTAGTATTATAGCTTTATGTTGTTAAATGGTAATTATGGGACAGTACATGTTAGGTGTAATGCAGCAGTAATGTACTAAGCAGTGCAACAAATTACTTTCTAATGCAATGTACTACCTTTAAAAAACATAATGAGTAATGTGTGCTTCACTGTCAGTCACATTGTGTTGTCCCTCACTCCGCTCTGGTTGAGGCTTCCCCTTGTCCTCATGGGGGAGGCTGTTGCAATTAGAAGCGGCAGGACAATGATTGTGTGTATTTGGACTCCATTGATGTTTAGATGGATGGTAGATATTAACCTCACATTTACATGAACGTCAGAACCCAAGACTTCCAAGCAAGTCACTGGACCGTAATGAGATGATCAGTGTTATTGTCTTCACCTCTCTTTAATGTTCTGCTGAAAATTGGCAGCTTCCTCAGCACACACGTAATTTCCCAGTCCAATTTGGGAAGTCAAAAGATTTCACCTTTTTTAAACCATGAACTATTCTGACCTTCAGCTTCTGTGGCCAAATAGTGGAATAATAAAAAAGACTGAGAGGGATGAGGCAGCCCAAAGCACATGGATGCATTAAAAGTCTTTTGTTTGTTCAGGTTCAGAACCACTTCATCATTAGTCATCATTAGTATGCTGACGAGTGTGAGGACGGAAGCTGTGTCTCTATGTGAAGTTTTTTAATAGGTTTTTCACAGTATTTCATAAAAGGAAAAAAAGAAATATATGTAAGAGGGTAGACTAAGACATACGAATTAGAAGTTAGTGCAAAAACATACATAAGTGCTGTGCTAGAAAACCTCCACTGATTCAGAACTTAACCTTAAATATAAAGTATTAATTAAGGTCATTACATTTAAAAAATGTAGCTGTGTCAATGGAAACACAGCGACATATAAAGACGCGCACAAAGGTGCAACTATTCAGCTGTCGCACACACACACCTACACACACGAATTCAGCCTTATCCCTTTCATCACTGCTTCACTTCAGCCTCTTTCTTCTCCATCAGCAATTCTTTTTTCCCATCATTGTCAGAGACGGCTTTATCCCTGTGAAAGCAAGGACATTGCTTGGCTGTAGGCTAGGCAGCGCTGCACTAGAAGAAAGCCCTTCACAGATGATTTCGGCTTTCTCTTTCCCTGACGGGGGGAGAAATCACAATCCCTTGTTCGCTGAAAATTATTGCTGGATTACCTGTGTCCCCGTGCAGCAGAGCTATCACAGCTGAACCAACCCAACCTGGATTTATGAATTTCATGATTGACGCAGAAAGCGCAAGAAGAATTACACACAAAATCTTATTTTCATTATTTACGTTTATATATATACCACTGCCAGACCCCATTTCTCTCATCCTGCTTTTGTCTCCTGTCTCTTTGTCTCTAATGATGACAACAATGACCAGGACAGGACACACCAGGCTTACAGAGATCCAGGTTTCCTCTCCTAGCCTTACTTACTTGCTCTTGGCTTCAGTTTCTCCCCACCCTGCCCTCTGACATACAATGTGCCTGTGGCTGATAGGGAGAAGAGACAGTACTGGAAGCAAGGGAAGGTGGTGGAGGGGGTTGGGGGCTCATTGTTTTCTTTCACTCTCCTGGATCTCTCTTTATTTATGATACCTCCTGCACGACCAGGGACATGCAGCGACCCCAGGAACAACATTCAGTCATAATGTGCTGGTGATTGTGTCTTGCAAAAGCAGACTATCCTCTTGTGTGTTGACTTTCTGGCTGATCACAAAACAATAGCCCCCCTGCCCATCACTCTGAGGGAGACAGTTGGTTTGAAGTTTGAGTGAATGAGGGCCACTGGGGGATGGTATCCAAGGCTGGACCATGAGGGGGAATAATGTTTCAGAGGGAATAGGGGGAGGTTTAATTTTAACAGTTAGTGTTGCCTTCATCTTCTGACAGAGTCCCTCTGGGAAAATGATTACAAACTATTCAGCTTTGTTTAAAATGTATTTGGTTATTTAGGAAAAAAACGTTAAACATTTGTGAGCAACTGTCCTCACGCCCACCATGCACAGCAGCACCGAGTCAGCAGCTTATGTCAAAACTGTATGCCTGTGAAAGAGCCCATGCAGGTAATGAGCTATTGGCAGTTGTTAAACAGACTGTGTGTAATGGGTCGTTGGAGCAGTGAGTGCCCTGCTCACCTGTTAGCCTGAGCTTTGGACCAGCTGGACAGGCCAAAGAGCAAAGGTAGGCAGTCTGTGGGACGGAGTTCACATTTGAAGTTGCTTAGAACGGCCTCTTCAATAAATGCAACAGCTGATATGAATCAACCTTACAGCTGTTCATGCAACTGTTGTTGGACATTATTTCGACTCCATTACCTCTTCCTCAGTTCTGTGACTATGCTGTCATGACAGTACGCACCTATCCAACCTGTGTTCAAGAGGGCAGATAGGGTTCATCGCACTCTCTGTATACATTTACACCATATGCTCCATGAATATTTCATGCTAGATTAAAGTTTTTCAATTTCCTTTGATTTCCTTTTAAAAACAAACAAACAAAACAATAGTTGGTCACTAGTTTAGGTATGATCTTCCTGAGAGTGCAAAAAGATTCAGGGAAAAAGTTGGATTTGCAAACAGACAGAAATGTCACATGTATATAAAAGATTAAGATAAAAGTATTAGTATTTGTTTCTGTATTTAAAAGTTTTCTAGCATTTTGAAGACACAGTGTTAGCTGGTAGTGTGTGGACCAGTTCTGTTTACATTATACATGCTTCCTTTAGCCAGTATCATTAAAAGATGTAGCATACATTTTCACTGTTATGCAGATGGGGTCATTTTTGAGCAGGATGTCCTTCAATGCACGCATTAAACAAATATGTAGGACTGTGTTCTTCTATCCATGCAATATCTCTAAAATTAGAAATATCCTGTTTCAGAGTGACGCTGAAAAACTAGTTCATGCATTTATTACTTCTAGACTGGACTAGTAGAATGACAGGCAGAGCCTTCAGCTTCCAGGCCCCTCTTCTGTGGAACCAGCTCTAAGCTTGGATTTGGACAGACAGACAGACACCCTCTACATTTAAGATTAGGCTTAAAACTTCCCCTCTTTGACAAAGTTTATAGTAAACGCTGGGTCAGGTGACCCTGAATCCACCCTTAGTTATGCTGCAATAGACTTAAGGCTGTCGGGGGATTCCCATAATGCATTGAGCATTTCTCCTGCTCTCACCCCTGTTCACTCACCATGTGTTTATACACCACTCCGCATTTAATTATGACTTATTACTAATCTCTGGCTCTCTTCCACAGCATGCCTTTTGTCTTGTCTCCCTCCCTTCACCCCCAACCAGTTGTGGCAGATGGCCACCCCTCCCTGAAACTGGTTCTGCTGGAGATTTCTTCCTTTGAAATGAAAGTTTTTCCTTCCCATTGTTGCCAAAGTGCTTACTCAAAGGGGGTCATTTTCTGTATTATTGTAGGGTCTTCACCTTACAATATTAAGCATCTTGAGGTGACTGTTGCTGTGATTTGGTGCAATTTAAATACAACTGAATTGAATGTAACTGAATTAGGAGTGACTTTAATTCTTTATACCAACTGGATGTTATATCCCCACTACCTTTTCATACCAGTGGCACTGATTCCAAATAGTAGAAGTAGCCTTGTAAAGCAAATGTAAAAAAATAGTTCACATGTTAATACCTGTCCTAGACTAACTCTAAAAGTTGTTCACCTATTAAGAGTTGCAGACAAACTTTGATTATCACACTCATGAAGGAAAAAAAAGCCCAATCTGAACTTAGAAATGGATTCCTTAACCAAACAGAGCAATGAGAAACATTACAGATCAGTGTCACTGTGAAACATTGTGTCACATCTCAATACTGAACAGTTTCTTTCATTGCAGCAACATTGAGCCACGACTCATTTGAAAAAAAGATTAGTCACCTGCTTCGACTGACACAGTGAGAGTATGAAAATAACCACTAGACAGTTTATCTCATTCTTTGGATTCATATTATTTGTAACTTTTAACAGCTGCCCTGGGGCGCACTGACAGAGGCGAGGCTGCCAGACACTGGCGCCACCGGGCCCTCTGACCACCACCAGTAGGCAACGGGTGAAGTGTCTTGCCCAAGGACACAACTACCAAGACTGTCTGAGCCGGGGCTCGAACCGGCAACCTTCCCATTACAAGACGAACTGCCAACTCTTGAGCCACGATCGCCCCAACAACATTTTCCAAGTCATATTTTTTTAATTTTTTCAAACTATTTAATATTTTTGTTTATGTCGATTATGCGCAGTAGAAGGGTCAATAGGTGAAACTTATAACTGGTTGTTAGCCTTGAGCTCCAGTCTGCATGCCAAATACCCCGGGGCAAGATACTAACCCCAGGTTTCTCTCCGATGCATCCAACAGAGTATGAATGTGTGTGAATGTCAGAATCAAAACACCTATGTAGAAAATAACGTATAGAAAATGTGCTTGCATGAATGGGTGAAGTCCAAAGTCCATGTACCAAAAGCCTTATGCTTTGGTAGATGTGCTCAGAACAGCAAACGTCTGATTGGAAGATATATTATCCTTACAGAGCAAATTGTTGTTTGTTGCTGGATAAATAAAATGTTGCTTACAGAAGAATTGGGAGAGATGCAGTACAATGCTATCTTATCTGAAGCATTGCATGTATTTAAATATAAATATATTTAACAGATATTATTCAGTCTAACTGCAATGCAATGCAATCAAAGCAGACTGCTTAGCTCATGTCGGAACTCACTCTGACAATGAAAAGTTCTTCCTGCTAGTGGCAGGCATCATTAGCTTCCTGTAGTGTCATCACTTTCAGTTTTTTTGTTTTCATTTGAACTGACCCGTGACATTGTGACGGTCAGCTCGTTAATTCGCAGAAGCTTAAGCCAGAAAAAGCATCCCAGTTATGAAATTGGCCAATTATCTGGCAGTGTTTTCATTTTGGACGGGCAAAGCAGTGCCGGCCTGCCAGCAGCTCATTAGGAAATGACTGGCTGCATCTCCGGAGCTATTCTCCATTTTGATATCCAAAACAAGGCTGGGTGAGCAAACACACCAGTCTGTTACATGTGGCATCTCATATTGCAAACAATGATTTCATTCCTCTGTTAAGTTACAAGTGATAAAGCTCCAGGAATACAATGGATGGGATTTAGTTTGGATTGAGGAATCCAACCTGGGGAGTGAGGGGTTTGCACACACCAAAGGGCCACAAGATAAATGTGAGAGGTCACAAAATGTTTATATATATAGTCAATCATTTAAAAACAAAGCAGAAAACATTCGTCTTTGTGTGTCTGAATAAGCAAAAGAAGAATCGAGGACAGTGGATGAGGGCGGCTTGCCAGCAGATGGATATAGTATGGATAGTATAGATAGTGGCTTTGCTTGGCTGTTAAGATGTTAAATGCTGTTTTCTTAACAATAATTCATAAATAAAAACACCCTCTAAGAATGCAATGCAAAAATCTGCAGTGTTTTAGGGCATGAGGTCTAAACCACAGAAGCTAGCTTTGATCTTTAGTGGGCCGGACGAGTGAAACTCCCCTTTCAGTCAAAGATGTTTTTACCAACGTTCATGAAGACATTCTCAGAAAACCTATTGGTGTTACGCCTTTTTTCTCTTCACAGAGTTGTGTGATGCTGTCCTTATATACAATTTCACTATTTCTGGAGTCTAAATACAAACATTTTTTTTTATCAAATATCACTTACAGAATAACAGAGCTGATCACAGGTTGTGGACACGGTGGAGAAAAACGTCAGAAGACCAGCATGTGATTAAATGTAATGCTAGATGAGCGATGCTGAAAATGACTACTAATGTAAAACCTTCATAGCTTGATGCTGTAGGATGACTATAGTACACATACATCATTGTAAGCACAATATTTGTTTCTTTGGCTCCCACCAAAGTACCTAACTGAGTGAACTCAGCTCAACATATAGTCTCTAAATTGGTGTAAATTGGTGCTGAAAATACCTTCAGCACCAATTTACACCAGAGAGCAGAGTGAACCAGCACAAGAAAGCTGCAGCTTCCATGAATTAAGGTTTTTTACAATATAGATTATATGCTTTTCAAGCAGTGTTGTTCTATCAGGACAAACAAGACAAGCAGCACTTGCAAAAAAAAGCCACAAGTTAAAACACACCAAAGTAAAGCCATCATGCTTCTCTTTCATCTCAGACAGCGCTGTCATGAAGCATGTCGCCTGTTTACATCCATCCTTTAAATTACTGCTGTCTTGCAGTCGCTCTGAGATCAGTTATGATCTGGACTTTGTGTGGAAACACAGCTACAGGAGCATTAAGTAGTAAATGAGCTTTAGTGATTAAGCATCATAACGGACTACTTAATTAGTTGAAGGAGTCGTTACTACTAACATTCATTATTTGAAGTACAGATCCATAACAGGATGCTTCACATCCTGATTTACCTAGGCCTGTGAACTTCTGTTTATTTGTTAGAACTATTTACATTTTCCAAAAACAAAATTCTTTTAACAATCAGTTGAATACTTGGTTGGCCGTTATATTGCTATGTGTGCATCAGGTGCAGGAGTCCCCACTATACTCAATGCAAACACAACAGAACACCTATGCAGGTGATTGTCTTTAGGAAGGAGTCCAATGAGAGATTCATTCATTTGCAGCTTTTAAATGTCGGGGTGCACAACCTACACAAATAGTTCAATTCAATTTAATTTTTTACAGTGCCAAATCACAACAACAGTCACCTCAAGGTGCTTTATATTGTAAGGTAGACCCTACAACAATACATACAGAGACGAACCCAACAATCATATGACCTCCTATGAGCAAGCGCTTTGGTGACAGTGGGAAGGAAAAACTCCCTTTTAACAGGAAGAAACCTCCGGCAGAACCAGGCTCAGGGAGGGGCGGGGCCATCTGCTGCGACCGGTTGGAGTGAGAGAAGGAAGACAGGATAAAAGACATGTTGTGGAAGTTCTTGGTCCAGTTCTCAGATATTATTAATGAATTCAAATATCAAATATCAGTTTTATCATCCATTGACGAGGTCATCTTGTCAGTTAGTTACCTCACTAAGAGCAACAAAAATTATTAAAATGTGACCTCACTCCAACCTGCCTTTTCTTATATGTACATGCTATAGATTTATTAGTTTCAGATGTAGCCATTCTTGTATTTTGCTTGTTTACATTATTGTATTTTGCACAACTCTGTTGCTTGTGAAGCTCGCACACAAGAATTTCACTCACATGTGCTGTACCAATGTACCTGCACATGTGATGTGACAATAAAAGTGATTTGATTTGATTTGATTTAGAGGTGAATTATTTACCAAGTTGAATCCTTAAAGAGACAGACAGAATGATAAAAATGATGAAATGATAGAAATTGCCTTCATTACACCACCTGTCAAAGGACTTGGCCATTTAGTGTCAGTACATTCATCTTATTATCCACACTAATATGACTTAAACTAGCACAATAAATCTCTGACAGTTTCTGGAAAAGCTGCATTTACCAAAAAAAACAAAAAAACAAAAACATGATTCAGTGATGATTAATGTATGGTAGTCAATTAAATAATTAACTGACCACTTCTTACTCTGCAAACATATGATTACTGAAAGTCATTTCCCTGAGAAAACAATTCATATGTTCTGACTTTCCATGCTGTATAACACTAATTTCCCCTGTGCCACAAGCCACGGTGAGAATGTGGAATGAGTCCATCACTCTGATAAAAGGTCTAAATTAACTGAGATACTTGTATTTATTCATTCATTGCTATTGATTCAGGGCACGTATATGTAGCCAAGGTAAGGCCTTGCGCACGAGTCTCTCTTTAATAGAGATATCCACACATGGAATCATCAAGCAAGAGCGCGTAAATAACTTCCTGCAGTGTGCAGTGTCTGTGTAAAATGAGCTGCAAAGAAAGGAGGAAAGATGGCAGTCATCTAGTCCTTGTGAACTATTATTATCTAATCCACATGCAACACACACTGAAATAAATTCCATTAATTACAGCTTTGCTCATAGCCTGCAGAACAGACTGTGCTTAAACCAACAGGAGCACGCCTCTGACTGAGCCTCACTACTCTCAGCCCAATTAAATGAAGCTCGTAAATAACATAAACAATACTTCACACCCTTCAGGCACTGTAGTAATCAGCCTAAAGAAACCCGGGCATAGAGGTAACAGTACACACACACACACACACACACACACACACACACACACACACACACACACACACACACACACACACACCATGGTAACATATGCAGGTGTTTCAGGTGATGATGATAAAAGCACAAAAACATTCTCAATTATCCTTTCTATTATTATAATTGTGACAATCACTGTAATGCATGCTCAGCCAAAACTTGCTCATATTGGATAAGGTGATGTGAACCCATATCTGGAGTCAATCAAATACAATTTATAAAAAAGCAGAAAAGCATGATATTCAAGAGTCTAGTTGTAAAATGTGATGCTAAATAACTAAATGTGTATTTCACCCTGCTCACTAATTGCACGGGCTAAATTTATTCTACTGCCGGAATAGTTAATGAGTCGTTTGGGACTGCAGATCTCTGGAGTCTGTGTACAGTGGCTACTTTTTTTCCCAGCTTTGTTCGACTTTCTCCCCAAATGCTATGCAAAGCTAATGCTTACCCACAGCCAAACCCAGACACAATGCATACTGAATCCTTGTACTTTCACAAGGTTCCCTGGATAAATTGGCTGAGGCTTATGCATACAGATTGCAGTTATTTTAATTGGCTGTTGTTTCCCAGTAAAATTATGAGGAATTTCTATGAACACAGACAAGAGTTGCACATAACTCACACACACACACACACACACACACACACATAAGCATTCACTGAAAGCAGCAAAGGCAACGTGCCTGTGGCCACATGGCTGAGTGTAGCTGTCAAATTATGAGTCCCAGATGGCCCTCTGTGGCCCTGGGCCCTCTGCTCTCACATCAGTGGCACGTAAACACGTTCACATCATTCACTCCTGATGCATTAGATACAGCCTAGCTTTTATGATTTTCCTTAGCTGCTTAATTCCCCTCGCTGCTTGTTTTAAATCAGTGCATGAGTGCGATTAAATTTTAATATACTGCCTCTGCGGTGACCTTGAGGCTGATTCTGCCCTTGTTGCTTTAAAAGGGGAAATTAGCAAAAATGTATTTCTAATTATTGATATAATGAGAGAGGCAGGCTTTGTTTTGGGACAGCGCAGACTGAAGCTACACAAGACTGAACCATATATGGACATACCTGAATAAAATGTGAAATTGATTTTCAGGATTCAGCTCCCAAGCTTCTGGACATAAATTCCTCTGAGCCAGGATAAGGTAGGAAGTTCAATTCTGCTAGAACCAGTAGATGGATCATTAGGCTAAATGTCACCATGCTTTAGTTTCACAGCTGCATCATTATTGGGTAATTGTTCCTCTCTCAGGTGCTCTAATAAAGTTCAATAAGCAAAGGCTAAGATCAGAAAATGTTGAAGCCTCAGGACAAAATTTTACATACCCAGATTTAGGCATGCAACAAAAATACAGGTAGAATCAAAATAAATGTAGCCCATAGTGCTAAATATGGGATGTTGTAACAACTATCCATTTTCTAGGGCATGGTACATGCAATAAAAGGTTCATATTTCTGGATTATACCAGCCTTTCCTGACCCCGTGCCTAGTAGACATAAGAAAGGCAAAGTCACAAGTTCACTAGCAGGGTCCACATCTGAATCCAAATCTAAATGGAAAAAAGTGTTCTTAATAATTTATTAACAACCTAGGTGTAGGTGTACTCGATGTATTTAATGTACTCAAATGAATGGGATACATACAAAAGTAGTAGTGCAGAAGGTACTGCCCCAGTGGCACATAACTTTACTTCAAATATAACAATATTGAACTTAATTTTCTGAGAGGGTGTGGCAAAAATGCAAGATTTTAGTCATTAAATATGTGAGTGTGCATGCATATAATATCTGTTTGCCAAGAAAGAAGATGTGTAACCTTTAACACATCATTCTATGTGCATGTTTGCCCTCTGAGACACACACATGCTGTCATTCTGGGCTGTTGCCTTTTTTGCTCACATGGGAATAGTTTATTGATCAGAGAGGAATCTCCCTAATTAGGCCTGAACTGGCAAGGAAAGAGAAAGGGTAAAGCGAGGGGGAAGGGGAAACAGTGAGGAAAAGAGGAAGACAAGAAAAAACAAAGAAGAAGAGAATGCAAAGAGGCACTTTGACTTGTTGTTCTACAATGGATTGGGACATGAGACAGAGCAGAGGAGCAAACAACAAAGGGGACGTGCAGGGGATGGAAGCGACAGGAGGAGGGAGGAGGGAGAATGACAGCAGAGAACACAAGAGAAAAGAGGAAGAGCACGACGCAGAGGGCAAAGCGAGACAGAAATACGATGGGCTGCGAAGTGTGGCTCTGAATTTACTACACAGACTCTAACATGACCACATCCCAGAGTTCATTGCTCTAGTTTTAGGAACAGGGAGGAAACAAAGGCTCCACTCACCCTCTGAGCATTTCAGTACTCCCGGGATTTAATTAAAAGATGCATTTAGGTTTTTCATAACACCCCCAGCTCCTTTTTCTTTTACCCCTGCAACCAGTCATTTTACAAGAGTGAAATTAGCAGGTTTTTCGATGCGTGGTGCTAGCATGAACACAACGTAAGCTAACACCTCACCGTAAGTGCACGGGAGTCCTTTTCAGGCCTCAATGAAAAACAATGGTGACCCACAGAGAGCAGCACTGCTGCATCTCATCTTACTCCAACTGAATGTTCCACATAGTCATTTTAACTTTTAATTCAATCAGTTTTATGTATATAGCATCAGGTAAGGCAAAGACTCAACAATCAACATTTTGTAAAGACAAATCTTTTCCACTCTAAATGCTTTCACTTCACTCTGAATCTGTTTTTTTAAGAGTTCACAGTTAGATTAACTACAAATTGTCTTGTAGTGTTACACAGCAATGTAAACACAGAGTGTAGGGCTTCTTTATTTATGCTTGTGTTTGTTGATTTGCATTTCCAGATCCATGTTTATATTCTTAATTTATTCTTATAGGTTAGCTTTACATCATTCACATCTGAAAAACACTCTTTATTTGTCTTAAACTGGCACTCAGTTCATCCTCTCTCTGAATCCAGCGAGGAAACTTTCTTTTAGCAGTAGGTGTGCCAGGCTGCTGTGCTCATGGAGACAACTGTATACCAAATCGTTAAAGCATCCTGAGGGTTTACTTATTCATACTCTCATTATGTTGAACATTTTGTTATGTTTCATATGCATCTCCACCACTAGAATGAATATCAAAAGCATAATATGTCAAGCGGTGCATCTGTCTTTGGGACTTCCTTCCTTAAAAACCTTGTGGGCTCAAACTGAAACACCCAACAAAAATGGTTTCTATTCAAGATGTCTGTGTGTCCATGCCAACACACGTGAAATCCTGCCTAAGAAATTCTGTCTTGATCACATCAGGAAACTCAGTTCTCGCTGTCCTATTATAAAAGCAGAGGACTGTGTTTCCTAATTTCAATTTTCTGCCACAGATCAAATTCACTTTCTCTCTGCTAATTGTTCAGAATGTTAGAAGAGGAAAAATCCAGATTACACAAGATCTAATGAAACAAATGTCAGACAAACAAAACAAGACAAAACAGGTAAAGTGCGTTTGTGTCTATTTGTGTCTGAGCAGGTGATAGTTGAGACAGATTCAGAGTTCCAAAATGAGGCGTACGTCATGCTTGTTGAGGAAGGCGGCATCAGTGCCAAGCTCATCAAGCAGCCCATTTTCACACAGTCGGTACACTCCAACTAAATCTAATAAAGCTCCACAAAAACACTCTGCAGCAACATCAGAGAGCTGTCTCACAAAGCTCTTCTCCCCCCCACCACCCCCGCTCATGTCTCTCGAAAATTGCACGGGCATACTGCCTGAAATGGTTTGGAATGTTGAAGGCTGGTGCGTTAAAAATGTGTTAATTACGTGGGAGTCAAAGCAAGCTTTCGAGTGTCATTGGTCTAGAAATGTGGAAAACTGAAGAGCTTGGAGCCACCAAAGGCCACAGATGTGATTATAAACTTAAAAAAAAAATATTTTTCCTACTGTTTGTCTTTAAATGGCTGAGCTGACCAAAATATAGCCAGTCTTCACTTAAATTGGGATGAGGTAGAAATTTGGACAGTAAGTAGTGAGAAAATGAAAATGAAAAGCATTGTTTTTTTTCATGTTAGCCCCCTCACCCTCCTTTTGTAGGTCTGTTGCTCTTTCCCCAGATATTTAATCACTCTGAGATGAGGGCATCCTCATTTAAAGAGGCATGCTGGTGTTAAGACACGTTTTTCTAATCTGAAATGTTCGTCTGACTCCTCACATCAAACCCCTGCTGTTTACAGCCCAGTTTCGTGTTGGTGGATGTTATTATTGCCTCATGTCTACACCTCAGATCTAGCTCTGATGTGCATTTGAAAGCCTGCTTTACACTGAAGAGTCAAATAAAACAAATTCAGAATATTAAAATGAGAGGCTGCTGCTTTTTGTTGCTGGACTCTAATCAGTCTCTTTAATATACAACACACAGAAATTAATATTAAATTATTATTACTTTGTAACTGGAGAGCATAGTGCTATTGGAAAAGAAGCACAGCACACATCTCTATTGTTGTCACCCCTGCTGGCGTCATTATGATTTTGGTACCCGTCTATTTGATGGTCAGCGTGATACCTCAGAAATCAACAGATTTCAGTGAAATTAGGTGGAAAATGAAACGACAAGCATTACAAACAAGTGATTAGTATTTGGTATGGATTCAGAGCCAGGTGTAGATGGAGGGTTTGCTGCACCGGTGAAAGTGTTAGTACCAAAAAAAAAAAAAAAACATAACAAAAAACAAACAAACAAAAAAATTACATTAACATTGAAGTGACAGCTCGCGGGGTCAAGTCAAGTAGCATAAAAGAGCATGAAAGCTGACACAGGGTAGATCAGGGTCGATACACGAATAACAATATGGCAACAGTTTTTTGAACTGACCCAATTCTATTCAGTTCAGTTTTATTTATACAGCACCAAATCACAACAACGGTTGCTTCAAGGCGCTTTATATTGTAAGGTAGCCCAACCCAACAAACCCAACCATCATATGACCCCCTATGAGCAAGCGCTTTGGCAACAGTGGGAAGGAAAAACTCCCTTTTAACAGGAAGAATCCTCTGGCAGAACCAGGCTCAGGGAGGGGCGGGGCAATCCATGCTGTGGATTTCCTACCGACAGTCATGTTTTTTTCTTTTTAATGTCACAGTGACCCCTAACATTAGACTAATGGTCTGATCTCCGATCCTCAACTTGTTTGGTGAACTTCGACCAAAATGAAACTGACACAAGGTGGCTGAGATCAAGGAACAGTGTATGTACAACAAAAGCACCTTTGTTGAGGGGGGAAAATTGTGTATCCAAATAAATATGGTCCTCAAATAATAAATACCCTCAGTTGTCATTTAATATATAGGGAGTGCAGAATTATTAGGCAAATGAGTATTTTGTCCACATCATCCTCTTCATGCATGTTGTCTTACTCCAAGCTGTATAGGCTCGAAAGCCTAC
>NW_024582721.1:361886-394565 GCF_018398535.1 Haplochromis burtoni
AAAAAATTGGAGTTTTTAGTACTTTTTATACATCTTTAATGTTTTCATACAGAAATGGCAAACATGTTGTAAGCAGCACTGTAAGGTGGATTGTTTCTGGATCTTATGTTTGTCACTTCTTTTAGGATTAGGCTACATGATAAGTAATTCTTTCCTTGGCTTAGACGACAGGGAAAACATTGTCTCAAAGAAGAGCTGAGAGTTAGAGCAGGTTTTGTCCTTGTCCTCCAAACCAGCTCACTTCTCTCTTCCTCCTCAGCTCTTTTTTTGTTTAAAAACTCAGACCACTGGCATTTATTCTGGACTGAATTGTCTATCACAAATTGTTTTGCGTAACTGCAAACTAAATGCAAGACAGAAAAGGGGTTTTATAAAACATATTGTTAGAAAAGGTTGTGCTGCATTTATCCAAGTGTGTCTAACAGTGCTACACTCTCTATGCTGCTTTGCATGCTTTAGTGAAAGTATACAGTGTACTCTGTTGCTGTGTCTGTTTTCATTGTACAGCAGACGGAACCAGGGAGACCTCAAGAACTGTCTTCTGTCCAGCCTTCATACATCATTGATTACTTATTGGTATTGATTCAGTCTGTCCTTCAACATGGGGGAGACCACTCACATAAAACACCCAAACACACACAGAATGCCTGCACATCACAACCTGTGCATGTCGGCCATGTTGCAGGCACACAGAAGCAAATAAAAAGAATTAAAGCTCTTTAATGTTTCCTTCTCCTTCTGTGTCCATCCCTTTCTCCCTTTCATTCCTGCAGGTAACAATGTGTACCAAAATCACGCAGCAAAGAGTCGTGGCTTCCTTGGTTTAATTTGTGTGAGGGCAAAGTGGAAATCTCTTCAGTTTCAATTGCCCCCAGTCAATGGGCTGTTTCCAACAATGAAACGCGAGCAGATGACCTTGTAGAGCCAGTGACCAAGACAGGAAGCATTAAAATTTCATTCTTATACGGCCTGTTCTTCACCTCTTCTGTCAGCCTCTCTTGAAGGGGGGTGGATTGTGATTGAGGCCTGCAGCAGACCTCAAGCTGCTGAAATCTTCCCAAGCTTACATCTTTCTTTCTGATTTGTTGTGTTCAGATGAATAACGACATTTATACGCTTCCTGTAATTGTGTTTACGCATCTCTATGTTGACAAAATAAGTATGTGGAAAATGTGTGTCACAGTGATACTGCTTGCTAAGAAAAAACACATATATACTCTCTTTTCATGTAATGTATGTAAGCAAATGCAACAAAGCTATTACACAGACCCTGCTGCCATATGTGAGTCCACGCTGTGATATTCACAAAGCTGCTGTTTGTGTCATTCAATTACAAAAAACAGGTTGTAATTGTATTTAATTGAAATTTAGCCAATAAAAACCCATAGCTCTGCCAAATTACTTGCTGCAAATATATCCTTGGGGACTTGCTGGGGAAATGTACGGTAACATGCTACAGGCATGTCAAAGAAATGGCCTTTGGGAAAAAAATTCGATTTAGCAGCAAACAGTTAGAAATTAGCATATCCAGATGTTGCCAGCTAAATTTGATTTCATTGCTTTAATTGGATTTAACCTGCTTTGCTGTAATAGCTATAAAACTAGAGTCTTGGATATGCACCACCTCCATAGCGCTTGGATAATATTAAGACAATATGAGCTGGGAATATTGATATGAGCATCATGACAAGTGTGGGGAAGCAACACTGGAATTGCAATCTCTTTATTTAGAAATGAAGGACAGGTGGAAGATAGCAACAGCAAATTAAAATCTTCCTGTCATCTGACACATGTACCATGTATTACATGCTCAATAAGGGTGTAGCTCTGACACAGCAATCACAATCAAAATGTCAGAATACATTTGTAGGTCAAGCAGTGAGGATTGGCAAATAATGTCAGGTGCTTTGTGCTCTGGTTGAGGTTAAATGGCTGCATGATCTGCAAGTCAGTCCATTTCCACAAAGCACAGAACAGAAAAATGACATAAGATTTCATTCTAAACCAAGTCTGTAAAAAGATCATGCTGATGCTGCCAACTATAACTAAACAGCAAGTATGGTTTAGTACATTGCATTTGTAGTCTCACTGACTATAATTTAAGCCCCTTTCACACTTTCACAAGCTTTGTTCTTTGCACTATATGAGCTTCATTTTTTTATAAACATTAAAAAAATGCATCGGTATCTGATCGGTTTCATGTATATAGAGAAAAACTTACTGTCAGTTTTTTAAATTATTATTAGGCAACCACTGTCCAGAAAAGACAAGAAGGTCACATTCAGGAACACTAATAAATAGATTCAACAAAATGAGAAATACATGAGAAAGTGATATAGGCTTTATAAAGTGCATGTCGTTTCACCTTTGAGCATTTTTTCTGTGTTTCCGCCTTTGTGTAGAAAGACATAAGGAATCTGAAACAACCTTTTAACATGAAATGCTCCCCTAAACAAAAATATTAGCATTTTCATCAGCCTCTTCTTCCATGTGCTCACACATGAACTATAGGTCTCATCGTGGAGCCTGAACTACATCCTTCTTCACTCGAAGGCCCAGCAGGTAGCTTTTGCTTCCCCTCAACCATAACTAAAAACCAGTGGTCAGCCGCCTCAGTGGTCAGGTCCTCAGAAATCATTACTATGTTAATAACTGCAAAATACTCTTTGGTAGCAGGAACAGGGAATAGTCGGACAGCAGGACACAGGGTTAGAGGGAAATATAGCTCCTTCAAACCAAAAGGGAAAACAAAATGGGAGAAATATAATGGAGGTGGAAAAATAAACGTGCAGAGGGAGATGTGGGGTGGGCCCAGAGAGTGCTGCGGTTTTTAATTCCAGATGATTTCCTCCAAGTTTTACCCGAATCAGGCCAGAGAAGCACTGATGGAGATAGCAACCCCTACCCTCATTAGCCCTCTCCAGCTGCTTCACTGACATTTTGCACTTCATCCAAAGCCCCAGCGTCACCCCAAACTACCGTCGCTACCAGAACACTTCAAACACACGAACAGTAATTTGGTCCAATCTTAGACCCTTCTAAAGCTATAATGGAGGCCTCCTTCCAACACAGACATCAATAAAATTGCTATGTGTGTCTCTGCGTGCGGACGTCACATTTGTTTTCTTTACTTTCATACCTCCCACATAGTCCCACCACCATCACCTCCACCACAGCCGATATGGCTGCTGCGAACAAAGAGATGGTCTTCCATTAATGTAATTGGCCAATTTAGCTGCTGCAGCAGCAGCTGAGGGCGGCTTTATACAAGTGGCTTTTCATGAATAACAAATTAGCCGTTACCTGGTGACTGAAGGTCCAACAAGTGGGTCTGTCTTCAGTGGGAAAAAACACTTATCAATAACTTCATTTGAATAGAAATTTGCTGCTTAACTTTTCTAATGTGTAGATATTGTTGTAGTTAGGCGTGTGTAGTCAAATAACATTTATATTACACATTTTAGAGATAAAATAAGTGAAGGCTAAACACGTTACTTCTGTTTTCTGTCCTTCTGGGGGTTTATTTTCTCTATGTACTACAGGTTTAGCCATTCAGCTACACAGGAAATTCCACTTATGATACTGCATGTGGTCAGTGGAATCTCTTTGTTCTTTTCTCTTTCTGTTTCACAATAGTTCATAATTTGGGGGTCACTAAAACACTTCATTATTTTATTGACTTCCAGTACATTTGTGTTTATTGAAAATGACAAAATTTTAATAATATCTACACAGACTTACAAAGGCTTCACTCTTTCACTCTTTGTTCACTTTGTGCTACCTTTACATACATTTACAATATTAGAAAACCATTTTTCCAACTGTATCAACTGTTCCCACCCAGAACAGCAGAAACTGGATCAAACCAGATAAAAAGGACAGCGGCAGACCCCAGGAACGTCAGGGTGTGTAGTTTGAGGAACAACTGCCAGTTTCATTAAATGGTAAAACTCTTCTCAGTGTCAGCAGAGCCGTAAAGAAAAGGCCATGTCTGAGCCTGTCCAATAAAAGGGAAAAATTATGAAGGACAAAAGACGAGAGACACTGGACAGAGGAACATTGTGATATCTGGAAGAACAGAAACAATGTTGGATTCATTTGTTAAGGATTTGGGAGAGGGAAAAAGATAATCCAGGACTTCTGGTGGTAAAGTGGGAGTTTGTATGGGATCAAAGAGGACTTGAACACAAAAGGTTACCACAGTGTTCTGCAACAGTCTGCAACATCAATTCATTTTCTACTTAACTGCTGCCAATTTCTTCCAACAACAGGATAATAATCCACAACACAGCTCCAGTCAGCGTAGTCGGCTGGCATCCTGTGCCACCAGATCTCAACTGTCCTGTTGTGTGAACAGCTTGACGGTTTAAATCAGAATAGTTATCAAACCAATCTTAACATGGGAGGTGGTTCGGGAGGGGTGAAGAGTGAAAATCCCCAATTGTCTACACATATTCACAGCTATGATTTATAGTTAATGCTAAAGTGGACTGGTACTCATACAGCAGTGTTCCTACATGCTTGATTCACCCAGTCACACACAAATTCATGCGCCTTTTCCTGTGGCTAACACGTCTAACACTTACACGCACACACACTCCAGCGGATGCACTGGAGCAAAGGCCTTCTAATTGGTAGATGACCTGGTCTGCCTCCTAACCCGCAGCTGCCCTGAAAACCTGTAAATCTGTGATTGGTGCAAATGCACAATCTCTTTTCCTTTTTCAATTTCGCAACTCGTTTAACAAACAAAAACTACGAACCATGAGAAATGTGAAATTTTTGCATTAACCCAAATGTTTCAGCCTGGGTAAAAATAAATAGATAAACACAGTTCTAGAATTATATGAAAAGCCAATAAAAACCAACAGATCCAGCATATCTGATATACATCATCAGCTTCAATAAAGCCTAACAGTCAGTGAACAAAAGGTTACCATGTTTGAACACATGTTATTCTGCTTCTCTCTGATGTTTGTGTGTGTGTGTGTGTGTGTGTGACATACACACAAACTGCACGACTGCAGGGGCCAGCCATCAAAAGGAAATGACCTTTCCCACCTCCTCTTTGGCCACCACGTGTAAAAGGCAGTAACCCTTCAGGTTTCTTCAAACAAGCCGCAATCAAAGCATGCAGGGAGCAGGGTGTCTGTCTGCATGGTTGTGGCACCATGGTTTATTTCAATTCAATGCAGCTCTGATAAGCAACTTGTGATAGCCGTTTCCTGCCATTTTCCCCCAGGCAGCCAATCAGGCAGGCAGATAACAAGAATAACAGAATGTGACCTCTACCTGTCTTGATTCACACAAAAATAATTACAAGAAAATCGCTTCAATGTGCTGAATGATTGTGCTGTTAAAATGAATTTGTTCACAGTTAACTTCAGCACATCAATATTAAACAACTAATCCTCCACTTTCAAATATGTTGACGTGCTATCATTTTCTGATTTTAAAAAAATGCCTTAACCTGAAGCATACTGGAGTGGAAGGAGCGTTCAACGCAAGCAAAATCTACCTAGGGTGCAACTATTCTTACTGGCTCTTGGTTTCAGTTTTGCGCACTTAAATTCTCAAAAGAAGATTGCTTCTGTTCTGTCTTTATGCTTTTATCTGTGAAAATGTGTTAGTGTTCTGTTTCTCCTTCATTCCTGCTCTCACTTGCTCTCAAAATAATTTCATTCACAACTTTTGACGCCACCACACTCATCCATTGATCTTTCTGCACATGTTCTTTGACTCAGACACTCCCTATTCTTATAATATGGCTGTAAAGCAACTCAATGTTATATAGTCTCGGTAGCCTGTAGGCCATATGCAGAGCTGTGCAGACTATCGTGTGCACCTTGTAGCTGTCTACTGTCACCAAAGGGCAATATATAAAATGAGTGAAGCGACTTGTATTGTGGCATTCCCTTTCTTTTTTATCTTTGTGATATTATTAGTCCCTTGGCCTAACCCCTGCTGCACAGAGAGCTAGTGATAATATACAAACTGACTGTTAAAAGAAACGAACACTATTCACTGAAGCAATAGCCAGCGTTTCTAATCTTTGATGTGCTTTCCTCTCCATGGTAAACTGTGCTGTCTACAAATAGCATCACTACTGTAAAGCATCTACTGTACATTTGTGTTGGAGTACTGGATACAAGTGCCTGTGCCTCAATAACCTCTGTATTGGTTAAATTCCCTGATTTCCTAAGCAAATGGAGACATTAATTTTTTTCCTAAAATTGTATTTACTACCGTGCTGAATAAACTTTATTTATCTGTCCTGCTAGGTGGCAAAATTTCTAAAAATGACTGTGTATCAGGTATCATTGAGAACAAATATGAAAACGTGGAGCATGACTGTCTTCTGTAAAACCATCCAAAAAGAGTTTTTGTGTAGTTGACAAATTATTATTATTATTATTGTTATTTTTATTAATTTGTATATTTAAAAAAGCTTTTTATAATGCTATAATGCTAACCAGATGTTTAGCATAAATCTGGCATTTGAAACACCACATGCATTGCAATATAGGATCATACATGTAATTACTGTTCAACACTGACAAAATGATAGATCCTGTTGTTTGTGCTTCATTCTTATTCGCATGTTCTCTCATTTTCCAGTGACTTGCTCCCAGTTAGTATCAGCTGTACAAATTCGCAAAGCGTCTAAAGTCAGTCACATTTATATATGGTCTTGCATGCCAGTCACAGAAAGTGGGAGACTGTGAGTCTCTTAAAGTGGACGCAACGTCTGTGATCAGCTACTGGATAATCCATCAGCACTCTACAAACACAAACGGGTGTCAAAGCTCATGTGAGTGTGCACTTTTTCCTGTGTGTCAGTTCTAAACCTGATTTATTACTTCAGTAAACATGGAGATGTAAGAGCTGAAGTCATCATATTGCAAGTCACCACTCTCAAGTCCTGTGATCACAGTCAAAACAGCCAAGTAGACAACATGTCAGCCTTAACGCAGTCACAGTTTAAGACATCCAGTCATTTTAAACAGTTTCTTAAAAAAAATCTGGACAGTGTTCCACATCCCGAGCTTAAATGACATCTTAAATGATGAGCAAAACTGCCTAGCTTGCAGAAACAGATGCATAAGCCTGTGGACACCGGTTGGCATTGCTATTATTATGCAAATAGACTATTTTTCAAGTCCACTTGGAGTCAACCTGAAGGATGTACATGCAGTTAATGACTGTAATGTAGTGCACTGCAGATGAGTCTGCACAGTCACAAAAAAATGCAGCCATCTGTTTAGACCCTTGTGTTCACCCTCTGACAACAAAATTGACATCACTTGGACCCAACTGGACCCATCCAAAATTGTGGTATTTTATATTGACTTAAGTCCAGTCACAAGTGTAGAACCAGTTAATTTAGAATGGGAGACACTTGCTCTGGTTGACATCCTGGTTAATGGTTGAAGTGCATGTGTGAAAAAGTGGTTGCAGAACTGAATTTACTTCTAGAATAAGAGGAGTTACTTATTAGGTATTAGAAGACTCCAGAGGTTGACATACAATTATTTTCTGTGTTTAATTAAAGGCATCAGAGAAAAGAAATACTTAACTAAAGAAGAATATCTGACCCCAGCTACTGATAGGGTGACTGTCACTTTCTCAATGATAAGCTTTTATTATCTGCAACTGATACCATTTACAAGCTGATAACTTTGTAAAAGGCCAACATGCTAATAGACTCACATTAATGAGAGCACATTTAATGTGCAAATCACATTTGGTTGCACTGCTGTTTAAACTGCTGTGAGACGCAGCTCATTCAACTGTTAGCTTCTTATCTAATCTCCCCATATCTACAGAGCCCGATGACAGCTCCACTCCATGCACAAATGCTGTCTGGTTCATGTTTTTTTTTTTATTTCCCATCATATTACCTAGATTTGTTTAGCATTGCCATAAATCAATGAGACCACTTAGAACTTGGACCACAAAATAAATTACCCCAAATCCCCATCCTCAGTGACACTGCCAAAACCACTAGAGAGCTGTTTACCCCCCGTTTCAGTCAAATTGTAATAAGATAATTTCATTTGTGCCCAAGACATGTTCAACAAACCAATACTTGATTTGTTAAATTAATATGTCAAACTGGTTTGCATAAGAAAAACTTATACAGACAAAGTCATAGGCATATATATATATTATATAGTGAGATGGGGCCTATGGTTTATAAACATTTTGAGAAAGTCAGAGTGTGGTGCTGTATGGCTGTGGATCATGGCCAGATGGACCAACACATGGTGCAGGCATTGTCATTCAGATGTGGCGTGGGCTGCTTCATTTTTAATAAAGGACAAATAAATTAATTCAAACGCTTTAAAGGCCACTAAGGAAATGAGTATCATCTGTTACTGTGTGATCTGGGAGCTGAACATGTGTTTGCTCAAGTTTATATCAGGTCCAGTATTTTTATCATAGAGAAAATCCCTTATCACTATACATTTACAAGCCTGCCTCAAGGAAATTGTATTTGTATCTTAGTTTGTATTACAAAGTACAAATGGGAAATGTAATCCTTGGATATTTTGAGAACTGGGGGGCTTGTATTTTTGTGTTTGGTTCAATTGTAGCTGTAGAAAGCAGAGAACTATGATACCAGAGAATAACAGGGTTTGTTTTAAGTCCCATGTGTGATCTGGTTTACACCAGGATCCATATGGCACTGTGTTTTTCCTCTCCTTTGGTCAGATTGTCAGATTAGCCGATTAGAGTTATAGTTTCTTGTCTTTAGAGTAAGAGAAGAGAGAGGAGGGATGTTGGGGACACAGGGGATATCATTTTTTTTCATCTTAACAAACTCAGAAGGCAAATATCTCGTTCTTTGGCTGCTTTCTGCCTCATATAGTTAGTCTAACTGGTTTCTAAGTGTGTAGGTGTGTTCTTTGCTGCTGAGCAGATGGTGTACAAGGAGGTTTTTGAGCTTTCCCTTAGAAAACAGCTGCTGCCAAAAACAATGTTGTGAGTGCAATGACACTGAAGAGCAAAATGTGAGCTGAACAGCTAAGTAATGTTAAATGGACTGTAGAGCTTAAAAACTAATTCTAGTGGTTTCAAAGTGCATTACAATGACAACATAGATGTCATTCAACAGGCTGATCTGCAGTTGGGAAAAACTCAAATTTGGCACATGGAAAAGCTGTGATGGAACTGCAAACCCTCCAATTAGAGGACAACTTGCTATGCCACTGCAGCTCAGTCAGCCAACAGGACGAGTAAGCCAAGGTGAGCTTCAGATTTATAGTTAAATCTTTTTAGACTCATTTAAATCTTACATCACATTGTTTTCCCTTTTAATTTGATTCATTAGCTTAAAAATGTGCATTGTGGTCGGCTTGACCTTTACTGAAATGTGTCTGTATCTGCATAAAATCTTTTCCTTTACAATGTTTTCTTTAGACATGAACATATTTTGAAACACACATATTCCTGTGTACCTGTGTAAATTTCTTTGTGGCTTTATTTTGAGCATGTAATCCTTCCTGTCCGCTGAAGCCCTGTTTCTGTTGCAAACACTGCTGTAAGCCCAGTACACACTGTAGGTGAATGAAGGAGAAGAAGCCACGCTGCTGTTGGCAAACATTCTTCTATGCCATTCCTAGTTGAGAATGGAACCACGGCTCTGTGAAAGCATGACGAAAAACAGCAATATGCCTGACTATCATTTCCACTGAATCTGAATTAAATTGCCCACTAGCTCTATGCGCATGCATGCATACAGCTGCACACACACACACACACACACACACAATGTTTGCTATAAGCACCTGGTGGAACCGTTATCATCGTGCTCTCCCACTGAACTTGGTTTACTGTAGACTGTAAAACAAAACTGGCATAGCACACAGCAGTTGGTCCAAACCAAAAATCCATGTCCACAATACTGGAGAAATCATCCAACGTAAAGCTGAAGCTTTAAATGAACCTTTTTTTTCTAAAATTACTCTCATACGATCAGCTTTGGTACCTATATTAGCAAACTTTGCACATTTACAGCTAGTTTGCATTTATATACAGTGGCTTGCAAAAGTATTCGGCCCCCTTGAACTTTTCCACATTTTGTCACATTACAGCCACAAACATGAATCAATTTTATTGGAATTCCACGTGAAAGACCAACACAAAGTGGTGTACACGTGAGAAGTGGAACGAAAATCATACATGATTCCAAACATTTTTTTTACAAATAAATAACTGAAAAGTGGGGTGTGCGTAATTATTCAGACTCAATACTTTGTAGAACCACCTTTTGCTGCAATTACAGCTGCCAGTCTTTTAGGGTATGTCTCTACCAGCTTTGCACATCTAGAGACTGAAATCCTTGCAAATTCTTCTTTGCAAAACAGCTCCAGCTCAGTCAGATTAGATGGACAGCATTTGTGAACAGCAGTTTTCAGATCTTGTCACAGATTCTCGATTGGATTTAGATCTGGACTTTGACTGGGCCATTCTAACACATGGATATGTTTTGTTTTAAACCATTCCATTGTTGCCCTGGCTTCATGTTTAGGGTCGTTGTCCTGCTGGAAGGTGAACCTCCGCCCCAGTCTCAAGTCTTTTGCAAACTCCAAGAGGTTTTCTTCCAAGATTGCCCTGTATTTGGCTCCATCCATCTTCCCATCAACTCTGACCAGCTTCCCTGTCCCTGCTGAAGAGAAGCACCCCCAGAGCATGAATGCTGCCACCACCATATTTGACAGTGGGGATGGTGTGTTCAGAGTGATGAGCAGTGTTAGTTTTCCACCACACATAGCGTTTTGCATTTTGGCCAAAAAGTTCCATTTTGGTCTCATCTGACCAGAGCACCTTCTTCCACATGTTTGCTGTGTCCCCCACATGGCTTGTGTCAAACTGCAAACGGGACTCCTTATGGTTTTCTATTAAGAATGGCTTTGTTCTTGCCACTCTTCCATAAAGGCCAATTTTGTGCAGTGCACGACTAATAGTTGTGCACTGCACAAACTGTGAGATTCCCCCACCTGAGCTGTAGATCTCTGCAGCTCGTCCAGAGTCACCATGGGCCTCTTGGCTGCATTTCTGATCAGCGCTCTCCTTGTTCGGCCTGTGAGTTTAGGTGGACGACCTCGGCCTTCTGTTCAGTTTTTTATATACTGTTTAACAATAACCACCGGATTCTGTTTTTTTCATTTTCACTGACTGAGCGCCTCTACCCACAGTATACTCTGTTACTTTACTTTTTAACTCTAGGTCCCATGGCAAATATTAAGTGAACAAATGTTTCAGGTTATTAATACTGTGTAGGAGGGACTGAGTGCTTTTGAACAGTGTCCCCTGACACCAAAGTGTTTGTAGTTTTAAAAACACTAATCAAAACCGAAATAGAAAACAATTATGTCACATCATTAGGCACAAACTGATTGACTTATAAAATGAGATGTGAAATGTACTGATGAGACATGACACCTGTAAGGTCTGACAAAACCGAACCTCCTGGATCTGCATGGAAACTGTTAATGAAGACTAAATGGGGCTTTAATTGTTCATTCATTATCTAACTGACATATCGTTAGCTTCATAGCATAAGTGCCTAAGTCATTTTTTTGTGTTTTGTGTTTCAGACGGACAGGATGATGCAGCAGTGGTAGGGGAGTAAAGTTAGGCAAAAATCTCAATTTGACCAAAAAATGACTTAGGCACTTATGCTATGAAGCTAACGATATGTTCTGTCTGCAGTTTGTACCTATATGCAAAGCAGCTTTAGATACTATACAAAAATCATTTTCTTAACAGGCCTCATCCATTCAAACAAGGTCTACACAGACTGGTGGCATATAATATGTGTCTCAATATTGCAATTTTTCAAGACAAGAGACTTTTATGAAGAGTGATGGTGCTTTTGTCAAGACCAGTAGAGGTTGAAACATCATCAAAGAATTCAGGATCAACTGAAATTTGCATGTGCTCACATGGACAAACCTTGTGGAGAAAGGTTTTATGGTCAGATGAGGCAATTAGGCCACAATGACCAGATGCGTGTTTGGAGTGAGGTTTTCTAACCTAAGAGCACTGCCAGCTGCCAAGAATGTTTGTGGTATCATTATGCTCCGGGGCTGGAATAATAATGAAGAAGGAGGACTGCCTCCATACTCTCAGGCTGGATGATTGAAACGTACACACAGTTGGGTTTTATTAAACGGCAATGATGCCAAATATGCATTAGGACTGGTTTTGGAATGGTCTGTGGCTATTTAATATCCATCCAGAATTATGCCACAATCTTGTTGACAGCTGCCAAAAACATGTCGTCAAGGTGCAACTTGCAATGGGACATTTAACCAAATATCAGGGGAGGTGAACGTATGTATCTGAGCCTGTATGATTTTGACCATGTGTGGATTGGGGAAAAATCACTAACCCTTTTTTGTAACAATAATGCTGTCTGTGGATGAAAAACTAACAAATGCATAATCGCATTGGTACATACTACAAGGAAAAACTGTAACAACATAGGGCTATATTAACAGTAATATGTTAAACCAAGGTCCATGCCCATGAGTAGACTCCAAAGGAGAAATTGGATTTCTGCAGTCACAAATCCTGCTGTATATTGTAGTTTGGGTGTAAATCCAGGGGATGAGTGTTCTCCCTGACCTCAGCAACAATGCTACCCTACAATCACTCTCCTGTGAATGAGGCCACCCCAATCCCATCTTTTTTCATTTCACTCTCCTTCACGACTTTACAAGGCCAAGTCTTGCATTTGAGTGCTCACAGAAAAGCTCTGTCAACACTACCTGTGGACGAGGATTTCCAGAGGTACTACAATCAAGGTGGGGGGAAGGGGGACGAAATAATGGAGACAAGAGAGGCAAAGATAATACATCTGGGAATAGAGGATGGATACAAGGTGGAAAGGTCCAGTATGAGCCTGTTCTAATTTCCTGGGCATCAATTACTGATGTTTTGTCAAAGCTGCTGGCATCTCAGTGATACACACAAGGTGTCCTTTGGCATCAGTGCCTTGATGAAATGGCCACAGTGAAAGCATTGTCGACTTGTCATGTATGGATGTTTGTTCAGGTGCTCACCTTGGAACATTGATGTTTTCCTTACACATTTGATTTAATGTTGGGAATGGGTGTATTTGGTCCTATCAGATCACATCAGATCCTGTTCTTCCTCCTGTTTTAGAAATGGGTCGTTCACTAAACTTCAATGTTTTCTGGATGTTCTTCTCTTTCTTTACACTAATAATGAAGTTGTTTGTTAATTAGTTAATTAGTCTACAAAGTGGTTTTACTGAGTGTGAGACCTGCCCCCCCCCCCTCAACCTGACCTCTGACACAGTTTTGTAAATTACTTATGTTCATAAATCCTCCAATACAATACACCGTAAAAATAATACACCATGAAACTGTATGCAGTGAGACAGGAACAGAAAAAAAAGTAGACGGAAAAAAGTAAACAGCAACAGATGCAAGAGAATAGAGAAATATGAGGAGAATATGAGGAAATGTGTTTTCTATCCAATCTCTGAGGGGAACAGAAAAACAAAACTTTGGTGAATATTGTCGGTTTTCAAAGCCCGCTTTCTCCTCTCTCCACTGTTGCTGATCGATATCAATGGCTTCTCAATTTTGCCATGCAATGAGTTCTCAATAAAACCAGTGAACGGGCATCGCACCCCCTCCCTCCTGTTACTGAATCCAATTCCTCAGACAGCTTCAGCCTTGTCCATAATGGATTCTCTGTTTCATAGGCTTTGGCTTGTGTTCCTGTGGTGCTCGGTTAATATTTCAGCCCACTGTCTGTCTTTCCAGCACAGCCCACTTTGTTATATTGATTTATTTGTACTTCCCTCTACATACCACCTCTGTGGTGGGAAGACGATCTATTATGGAATTTAATACCTTTCATAGAGCTCATTTTCTTCTTTTTCTCTTTTCCTAGAAAATGATGTGTGTAGGGAGTAGTGGGTGTATGCACTCCAACTAAACAAGAGTAGTGAGGAAGTTGAAGTCGCTTATTCATCCTTTTAAATCTAATTTTAACTAACAAACAGGATGGGCCTTATAGGCTGAGGTTACTTGGGCAAACTGTCCTTTTTCTTATCATGTGTAGTTTAGGGCTGCACTAGTAGGACTGTGGACAAGGATGCACGGTGCACAGATGTGAAGAAGGAGGCCTGAACTCGGGACAAACAGCTGCTATCCTTCCTGCATCCTGCATGTCAGATGTGGCACCGCTGTGTTTCTACATGCATCAGTAGATTTTAGGACACTTTTTTTTAGGATGGAAATTTAAAGGAAACCAATAGTGTGAAATAAACACTCTCATATCTCCCTCTGCAGCATGACATAGACAAGCCTAAATAAAAGCAAGACATGAATCTCTGGAGAAAAAGTGATGGTGGTAAAATAACATTTAAATGATTGAGCATGTTATGGGAAAGCACTTGTTATGGAGTTGCATCTTCAATTCAGCAATATATGAGCAGATGTATAACTGACTTTACAAGGCTTTGACTGCATAAAGTTAGAATAAATGGTAGAATCTGGTGAGTGAATCTAATCAACAACATCACCTCAAATATAATACAAAAAAAAGATGCAATGATTGGATGGGGCCCATGGGATGCCATTATTTTCTTCTCAGTTATTTTCTAGTTTCATATCTCCATGCTGTCGTTGGAAGTAATGCCAAGCAACACCAAGCTGATTTGAAAGTCATCTGTTTATCAGATTTAATTGCTAACTAATCTAAAAGGTGTTTGAAAGCCATTATGAAAGACCTCTGTGTCAAAGTAATCTTTTATGATAAAGAATTGCCTACTGAGAAAAGTACCTTTCATAGTACTTTGTATCAAATAGATAGTCCCCTCTTTGCACTTAGCTTGTGCATGTTAGGTGTTTTACTCAGAGGGTGTAATAGACTATAGATGTTCTTTGAGTGTATAGATTTAACTCATTGTGTGGTGAGTTCATATTAGTAGAATTTACTCCACTGCACAACCAGCAACAAACTCTCTCAGAGAGACAGTTTGAGCTAAAAGCTAGCTGGTGCATAGGTGTGCTACAGGTGAAATGTGAAGTAGAGCTTCTTAGCAGACGATGATCACTTAATATAAAACATATAAAATCTTACATCCTGACAGAATCACGATTTACGTTTGCCTATGCATGCCACTGCAAATGTGCTAAAATTGTACCGCTGACAGTCTGTTAGAAAAAGTAAGTAACTGATTACTTGAATTGCAAAGCTAACACTTTATGTACCAAGTCACCAACAACATTCTTCATGTAACTGATTCAGAAAGAGAGAGAGGAAAAAAAGAAGAACAATTCATACAGAAACACATTTCCACAATCGCACTTTTAGTAACAAAGCCGAAGCAAAAAAGATACAGCATAAACTCTGAGAACACAGACATTACAATGGGGAAACACTAAAAGGTGACCTAAAACCACAGTCTGATCCTGTCAGTCTGGATGGAAGCCATTACTGTCAGTCAGCTGTCTTTCCTGCTGCTTTCATGGTAAAATGAGGGCAGCACTAAGGCAGGCTATTAACACCCACATCATCACCTAAATGAATTATTGCATATTTTCACTGCTCATCTCACAATGAGCTCAGATTGGGCCTTATTTTGGTAGATATATGAGCAAACTAGCCGCTGAGCACTAAAGCTGAGTGTGCAGATAGCTGCTGCAGTGTAAAGAAGGCATGAGTGACAGAGAATGGATGGCTTAATTCAAACACATTGGGAGTTTGTAGACAAAAAAGGATGGTGTCTGTGAAGTGTTTCTGTTGAGTTCACCTTTCCTGTCTCTTCATCTTGTCACACGCAATAACATCCTTAGTCATCGTAACTAAGATGGAGACAGCCATGGGGATGCAATATTTAGAAGACATTCAAAATATTGTGTGCCTACAGTAAAGAAAACCATCAATATGGTCATAAGAATAATCCAGTATGTTCCCATAACTGGGCTTTTCTCTCTGTGTGAAATATAGAGAAGGATTCTTTTTTTTTTTTTAAATATATAGCACTTTTAGAACAACTCCCAGCTGAACACAAAGTGCTGTACACCTGACATTCCAGAAATGATACATTGAATAAGTTAAAAAAAATTACAGATAATAATAAAGAAAAATAGATGATAATTTAAATGACATATAAAATAATAAAATTTGCACAAATAGCAAAAGAAATTTCTCAAAACAACTTAGGTTACTGGTAGTAACAGTATCTATGGCATGACACCAAAAGTCTTTTTTTTTTCCAACTGTTGTTCTTCTGCAGGCTGCAAATACAGCCTAAGTCATCAGGAGTCACTGAAATGTCTTGGTAATGTGTGAGAAGCTGAAGGCGTGCAGCCTGTCACCTTTATCTGCAGGATATAAAATTGATGTGCAGTGCAGAAAATGACTGTTGTTTTGAGGTAAGTGACATGCACATTGCAGAATTTTGGAATTTTGCAACACAGATCATAATTCAGTAAATATGAGGTATACTACTATACCCGTTGTATAGTGTATCAGTAGTATACTACTGTACCAGTAGTACAGTAGTACGGTTTGATTGGGTGTGAGTGCCATATTTCAGATGTTCACTTGCTCTTCTCAATCAGTCCTTTCAGAAACTACACCAAACTGCACACACTAAATATTCTTTTGGTGGATCCCAGTAACATTTGAAATTACTTTGATTAAAACAGCTACACATCTATGCTGTCTGCAAGTGTCCACAAGCTAGCATTATAGAGCCTTTGCTCACAGCGACCAATAACAAATCAAAAGACTTTGATTTAAATTAACAGGTTCAATGTTGCCAGTTTAAAGGTTTTTTTGATAAAGGTAATTTTAGCAATAGTAAAACATCTCTAATAATGACAATGGGCAAAAAGAATCACAAAGGAGCAAAAGAATCACAAAGAATTACTGGTTAGGGGAGTATTAAAAACATTATGAATGTTTTAATTATCACAAATTGGAGCAACAGGTTAATCACCTCGTTCCAAAGCAGCTAATCAGGGGACCTTTGTGCAGCTCCGAAGATACTGACACTCTGACCGCTGGAGATCCACTGTGGCCCATCACCTTACATTCACCTTTCATTTGGACACTCTATTGAGTTCTGTACTATTAATTCTGAGAAGGAATCTACTGATGACAGAAGAAATTAGTGAAACTATAAGTCGCTGAGTAAAAACTTCTATGATCACTTCTAAGGAATAACAGCAGTCTCAGTTCATCAAGTAACAGCCTGATGAAGTACCTGACCGGCTGGAATAATCCAATCACCCAAAAGGAAATTCCAGTTCCAGCAAATACATCAGTGTAGGAAGAGAGATGACTGGCTAGATGATAAAGAGATTCACAGTTTGTATGTTGAATCCCTTCAAATAATGGTTGATGCTTGGACATGATAACTGCAGTCTGTAAATTAGCTCACATTAGATTATTTCTCTGCTCGTTGTATCACCTACTTTGACTGGAAGTTATCAGATTGTGAGTATACTAATTCAGATAACAGGATTTCAGATTACAAATTAGCATATAAATATTTGTTATCAAAAGGACAGTTATTACACAGAATAGGGGTCTTTCCATTTTGCACTATTTTAAGGTTAAAAATAGAAAAAGGAGGAAGAAAATCCAACATATATCTATATAAATTTCTCTGTCACACTTACACAGACACACATCACAAAGGTTTGTGTTGCTCACTCAGACCTTGTTCTTGCTGCACAGCAACCCTCAGAAGAGAATGCTTGTTTCTTTTATGCTTAATTTAATGTTTTCAGTTCAGTTTCCTGCAGACGTTCTGATGCATGCTGTGCTGTGCTGTGATTTATGCACGCTTTATTGATTATGTGACATTTTAAATGCATCCCTTGAAGTTTCAAAGCCAGCCTGAAATTAACAGCTGTCAGAGTTAACAAAGACACCATTATGTCCTGACACTGTTACCTCCTGCTCAGACACCAGGAGCTAATGATGGAACCATAACCACAGCGTCGTATTTCTATGGAAGCTTTGTTGTTCATTGAGAAAAAAGAACGCTAGCAAGAGTTTTCTTCCCCAGACACAATAAATGAGAGCTGATATGCACACTGTGCTGAGCCGCCAGGTGAACTGAAGATGAAGGACGTATGAAATGTTAAACACCACCATGAGCGTGTCACAGAGATGTTTGAAGATGTTTTTAAAATGGGCTGGCACAGAAAGAGGGGGACTAGTGTCTGCATCAAATCATCAAGTTACTAAAGCACAATAAGAACTACTGAGTACAAAGTACAATATTTGCATTAGAAAATATAAGTATAAAGTATAACATATACACAGAAACCCAGAAATACTTTAATAAAGTACAGATGTACTCTAAAATTGAAAACATTTTAATTTGATTCCTCTAATGGCTTTACTCACTCGGGAGTAGCAGAAGTTGCACACAGCCCGTCCACGGGACAGCAAGCATACATCATGCCCCACTGGCAGCAGCATATATCAGAACTATAGTGCCTGGGCATCGATTGCCTCTCAGACAAAACTGTGATGGGAACTGTGTGAGGGGGAAAAATGAATTTCAGCTTTTGGCGGTGCGATACCCCCAAGTAGCCAAGCAGTGAGCAGGCAAATCCTTCCCCTTCTCCATCCATGTCTTTTTTAATCCATCAGTGGCAGCCTCCTTGCAAACGCACAGGGACAGGCTCTCTTTTTCTTTTCTTTTCTTTTCTTTTTTGCACCACACCACAATAAAACTGAAGTCTGGCTGGAGTGGGATTCACAGGTACTGTGAGCGCTTTGTGACTGTTTCATTACTTCAGCCTGACCTGGAGAAAGGGTTACTGCAAAGGATGATGTAGCCACCTTCACACTGTCATTATTTAGCTCTGTAAGAACACTAGAGTGGAACAGTTTCATATCCTGGTGAACTGACTTGGATATAAATTCGGTCTGTGCTTCAAATGACAAATATTTTAATTAAAACAGGAGGAGAAACAGGATTTGACTGAGAGATAAAAGGCATTTTGGTTTCAGTTGCTCTTTTCATATGCTAAGCAAAGGAGCTATTGTGATTTGGGAGGTTCATGTGTAGAATGCACGCCCTGATTCAAAGCAGTGTCCTGCTCAAAGAAGAGCACAGCTGTCAAAGTCTAAAGACTCTGTCAGAGACATTTACATTTCAGAACTCGAGAGCAGAACTAAAGGGACACTAGGTCAAAAAAAGCCCAAAAAAAGGAAAAGGAAAAAAATCAATTCGCTAAATCTGGAGCACACATTCTCATAATGTTTGTGGATCTGCATACACACCTCCACGCAATTGGAGAGGCGCTCATGCTTAAACCCACACAGTCACACACAGATAGTGGATTTCAGATCAATGCTAGAAGAGAATCAATGCACAGTGGAGGTGGGAAGGCAAAATGCTCAGGGCAAAGATATATTTAGAAAGGTAAAAGACCTGCAAGTGGGACGGCTGCAGAGGAGAGCGAAAAGAGAGAAAATGAAAGCGGACGAGGAGAGGGGAGGGACACTCCTGGATCACATCCAATCTCCCCAAAGTGCTCACTGATACCAGATGCTGCTCACCTATAGCAAATTATGTTATGATGTGCATCTCGCACATTAGAAAAACAAGCCAAATGTGAAGAGCAATATTCTGCCATTCCTCTCATGTCTTCTATTTCCTGTTGCCCGAACTGTTAGTGAGAACGTGCTGAAGGGAGACGCACTATGAGCACATCTGTACAGAGACAGGACGTGTTTACAGGTGGAGAATCACAGCACTTGTTTTCTTCTCTGTTTCTCTACCTCTACTGGAAAAGATGCGTACTCACTGGAAGTCTAAATTAATTTGAGCTATAGAAGAGTCTGTACTGGCATGTGAACATATAGTATCTTTTTACCCTCCATCTTTGAGATTTAACTTTCAGGTGCAGCAGCAACTCTACATCCTATTGTTGAGAAGTTAGAACCTTCCAAAAGGTAGACTGTATTTTCTTTGACTTTAACAAAGACCGGCAAGTAGACTGAACTCAAAACGTCATGGCATCCTTTTCAGGATACTGTGGCTAACTACATTTTAATTGCAGCCGCTCTCTCAGAATGAATAAAAAGCTTTAAAAGTCTGTTAGAGTGACTAAAGTGGAAGAGTCACTCAAGGCTAAAAGCGACTCGTTCCTCCATTCAAGCTGCTGCTATTATGTCTTGTCCTTCACTTAATTTAAACGTTGCATAAAACATTAATAGTGCTGGTGCAGAGAGTGCATACATATGAATGTATATTTTCCAATTTCCATAAGGAAAGAACAGTGGGCCCACCCACACAAATGCACATATCCACAATAGATGGAGAGGGGGCGTGTCAGCATGCCAGGGAGAGTGATGGATGTAGGTATGTCTGAGAGTGGAACGGGTTAAGAAGGGGGTATTTCAGATCAGTGACGCCCCCTCACCTGTCACAGCTATCCAACAAAACCCACCAAACATCAGACAAACTAAAGAAGAGATGATCCTTTAACATGCAGAAACAAATGCGAGGAAGGCAGAGGTTTATAGTCAAGCTACTATGACAGACAGTGCTCTTAAAATAGAAACCAAACCCCCCTCATTTTTCTGTTAAACATACAGCGATAGGTTATAGTCTATGATTGAAGTTCTAGTTTCTAACACCACTAAAAGATCTCTGTCACCACCTAGTGGTCAAACGTGAGTTGGGCACACAGTGGGCTGTTTCCACTGTTTAGAAAGACAAATTGGGCCACAATAAAACATGCTGTCGTGCTGACTTTTACTCGTTTAAATATGCTCACAGTCCACTGTAGCTCATTCCTGCCTGAAGAACTATGAGCAAACGATGAGGGTAACTGTTTTAGAAGCATTTATTCAACAAAGGAAGCCATTAACTACACATACAACTGTATTACTGGTAACCCTGGACTGGAGCTTACTCAAAGCATTTTTTACAAGCTGCTCCATTCACGCTTTCACACAAGCTCTTCTTTCTATGTCTAACTGAGTTCCATCTTCTCGTTTGGCTCTCAGCGAAGGCGGTCGCACTTTTCTCCTCTCCTCTCCCTTATCTTCCCTGCTTAGCTTCTTGTGTCCTTGTCTTGTCTCGTGTGTATTACTTTCCCTGGAACACTCTCTCACAGTCTGTGTCTAAAAAACCTAAAAGAGAATTATGGATTTGATCAACTGGTCTCTGAATGCTACTGACACCCTTTTCTCAACGAGAAGTCTGGGCTCGGGAGAGCCCGAGTGCCCTGGAGGGACTTTCCCTGCCGGATACACGATGGACGGGTGGCAGAAATGGAGGATCGTGTGCCTGGCGGGACTGTAACGCTACCGATCTCCATGTGATGTCTGTGTTGTGCATGTATAGTCGGGGGGGTCCCCATTTCACTGCAGGGCAACCTGCATGTGGCAAATAAAGCCTTGATTGATTGATTGATTGATCTAGTGTCAAACACACGGTTACATTCAAATGAAAACATCAGAGAGCAACTTGGGGTTCACTATCTTTCCCGAGGTTACTTAGGCATACAGGAATCAAACCAACAACCTTCCTTCCAATTAGTAAATGACCTCCTCTACCTCCTGAGTTATATTCATCCCATTTTGCCGGCAAATTGTACATAAATTATCAAAATAAAAATACTTATTTTCTTCAGAAAAATGCTCCCCTTCAGTATTATGTGGACTATTATTTTTCATCAGCTTAAATACTAAATAATCCCTGCCATCTAACCTAACAGTGACCATCAAATAACAGGCCCTGAACCATTCCAACATAGTCCACTGATGTAAACTGCCATAATGCTAAACAACCCAGGTTAGTCTGTTGAGTTTCAACATGAAATAACCAGATCATTTTACACACATGAAGGACAAATCTAATGTCTGATCACAAAAAAGAAAAAGAAAAAAACTAAAATGAGATCTGATTCAAACATCATTTGCTGATTACAATTTACATTTGCTGTAAATTGTAAATATTGTAAAACTTTTCTTCTGTCATTTAATGGTCGGGCATTGTACAGCTACAAGCATTTCACCCCCATGTCATACTGTGTATGGTTGTGTGTGTGTGACAAATAAAATTTGAATTTGAATTTGATCCACTCACTTTCAAAATAACCTTACATCTTTCTCTCCTGGCATTTGTCCATCTCTGAGTTAGCTTATTTCTTACTTATTACTTTCTGATGTACTGAGTTACTGAAATCTGCTGAGAAGAAGTGTGAAAAATAAATGCCATGTGCCTTTCCCATTGCGCTAAGAACTGAGGATACCATAAATGTAGAGGCCAGTTATCACAATCACTCAGGATACACTGTGCTAAATGATCCGATCCGGTCTTTTTACTTTCATTCTTCTTAAAGGCTCATTTTATAAAGGTATTTGTCATGGCTGTATATAAAAAACACTATAGCCATGGATTTGGACCCATTCAGATTTGGAAATACACATACAGGGATCTATCGCTGACATCTGGTGTTTAAAACTGGTATTACAGAGATAATGTAGCCCAGCACATTAAAAATTCCCGAGGGAATTCCCAAAGGACCCTTTCCTTCTCTGCTCCTTCTGCATTCATGGATGAGTCCAGCAGCTGCTGCAGATTGAAAGCTCTGCATCCAGTGTGTCTCAGATGTTTTCCTGCTGGTCTGATGAGACTGAACTTCACTTATCAAACCACTAGAGGGAACCACAGATGTACAGAATACCTCACAGTGACATGACTGTGTCACTGTGCTAGTGTTATATACAATTATTCCTTTTTTTAAGTTTATGCCATGACACTGGTTGGATACAGACCTATGTGAGATGAGACTTGGAAAATCAAGTTCTGGAGTCGGGTGACCGGCTACGTGTCAGAGTGGCTCACAGGAGCTGTGAGCCACTGGAGGACACGCTTGTTCTTATAACCAGTGCTTTTGTACCATAGCTAAAGGACATAGTTCAGCATAGCATCAGCTCATATAAAGTGACTAAACACCAGCAATGTTCTGTTTTCACTACAGAACAAACTAATACTTGTTCTTTTGTTTTGTTCTGAGACCAAATAAATTGATGTAGAATGAAAAAAGAAGCCGTTTCCTACTTTCCTCTCTGCGCCCAGCAGCGGCTAGTGACTAAAAACAAAGCAAATGATTTCCACGTTTTGCTCTGAGTTTGACTTTAAACCACAAGTGTTTCACTCAAACTCAGAGCGGTCCTCTTCCTTTGATCGAGTTCTGTCAGAGGTGGACTTTGACCCTGACATGAAGGGGATTATATATTTATTTTACTGACTCAACTTTTTCAAATGCAAAGCATGAAGGAACTGAAAACAGAGGGAGGAAGGGAGCAGCACACAGAGCTTTATACTCAGTATGACTCTATGTGATCTTTTTCATGACAGCAGTAATTTGCCAGAAGTTTATCCAAAAAAGCTGCTTTGTACTACAATGTGATAAAGTTACTGAAAGAAACTATCAGATTTGCTTATGAGAAAGTCAAAATAATTTTTTTTGCTGAAGTATCAGGAATCTGTGCATTTTATTATAATAATTGAAAAATCCGACTGACTGAGAAAATTCATACGGATAAACATTTACACAGCCAGGATCTGGGTGGAGCAGTGCTGCATAACAAACATCAACACAACACAAACTGAGCATAATGAAACAGAACCTTACAGCACATCATCAATTCACACGTGACAAAATAATCAAAAAATATGAAAATAAAATATGTATTAAAATAAAAGTTTTAAAAATGTCACATGAAGCCTGTACTCATCCCACATTCATGGATCAAAACACTTGTTTTCCTCTTTTGTGTTTTGCCCATTTTCCTATTCTGTTTCATCTAAATGTTGAATTCATTATCCAAACACGCTGGCAGCCACACATGAATATTATTTTGTGCACACTGATGTGGTTTTATCCCCTTCCCCCCTACTGGCTGCTTTTCTGCAGCTTCAGTTGTTTTCAGAGGGACGAATCATTTTAAATTTTTTGAAGGTAAACCCACCTTTATAATAACAGCACTGCTTGATATGCAGCGCAGTGGACAAGTCAAAGCAGATGTGGATTTATTTTCAGTAAATATATACATCTGGAACAAAGGCCCATGTTGTCAGTCAGGTGACATCATATATGACCCATATTACTACAGTCGTCTTCCTAAAGCAGCTTGTTTTCTTTGTGTGGAGGTGAACGTAACTGCAGCACCTCTGTCAAGCTTTCAGAATATTACATCCTCACAGTGATGAGGTCAGCCCAGCACAGCTGCTGGACATTTCTGCACTTCTCACCTGTTCATTTCAAGAGAAGATAATAAGGTCATGCTCTGTGCTGCCCAACGTGTCAGGAATTAGCATTGCTTGCATATTT
Organism: Haplochromis burtoni; assembly: GCF_018398535.1. Classification (NCBI taxonomy): domain Eukaryota; kingdom Metazoa; phylum Chordata; class Actinopteri; order Cichliformes; family Cichlidae; genus Haplochromis; species Haplochromis burtoni. Next base: position 386,261 of record NW_024582721.1, read on the forward strand.
TAAGCTTAGACAACAGTTTTATAAGCATACGTCTACTGCTTATGCTTTTTACTCTCTTTTCCTAACTTTCCAAAGAAAGAAAGAAACTGATTTTTGAATTTCACTGTTTTAGTCGCTGGCATTTTATATTTTTACAGTTAGCAGTAGTTTAGTGTTCAGCCCTGCATGTAAGTGCAGTGAGGTCAGAAACTAGAACTGGAATCTGTCAGCCGTTGTAAATGACTGTGACGTTGGATGGTAATAGACATTTTAAATATTCCAACTACTATTACAAAGTAAGATATGTGCAAACCGAGGCAAAAGGGCCAGCAGCTTAACCAACACAGCTCACTTACAGTAACAAGAAGAACTCGCGGCATCGATTTATATTAATAACTTATGAGCCTAACAGCACCGGTGGCAAGGAAAGTTATAAACAGAACGACCTGTCTATTAACTCTCTGTCTACACAGTGTGGGTGTGTGTGTGGGTGTATGTGAAAGCTTTCATCCTTCTGAGGTGCTGCAAGTTATGTTTTAGGTAAGTGTGTTAATTCCTCCTTTACTGCAGGTAAAACTGTGGACATTTTTTTTACTAAAACATCCAAATGGGAAAAAAAGACTTGAATAATTCAATAGATTATTGAAAGAAAGAGCAGATCAAAGGTTAAAGAAAGTCTTTAGTAGCTTAATGTTTGAAGGACTGACCTCTAAAAGCATAAAATGATTCCTGTTCTTGTATTTATGATTTATACTTAGTTTTTAATTTTAAACTATAAACTAGGGCTGGGCCATATCATACCATTCACGGTAATGCCGGTATAATGTTGGGCAACAATAAGAAAATGAAATATCGCGATAGAATATGGGCAAAACGCGCATGCTCAGTGCCTTTGTTTACATACGCACATGGCGGAAAAAGCATGGCGGAGAATGAGAAGGGCGAAAGCGGATCGTTAAATGAAACAGATGAACCAGAACTGGTTTGTAAAAATGCTGCAGCTTCAGTGGTGGAACTGGTTTAGCTTTCGTCCGTCAGACAAACAACAAAGCACTATTTTTGGTAGAGCATGCTAGCGGGCCGTCGTTATTACCGTGTTTTTTGGAAAATACGTCACACTTAAAATCAATCCTTTGATTTCTCTGAAAATCGACAGTGTCCTTTATAATCCCGTGTGCCTTATGTATGAATTCTGGTTGTGTTTACTGACCTGGAAACGATTTTATCTCGTACACGGCGCTCGAAAATCTGTCAAATGTTTCAGTACGACTTTGCTAAGCTACGAACCCACACCGCTTGATGGATTGTCGGAGCGTTACGGCTGTCGTAGGCGGAGCCTCGCCGAGTGATACGTGCTGCGCTTCAACATAATGTTACCGTATTGTGTGTGTATAACCTCTTTTTAAGTTTTGTGGATATTATACATGGTTATGCTGAGGATATGTCGGCCAATTTCCACTGGAAATGCCTTTTGGTTTACATTACATTTTATATAACTTTATATAACTTTATATAACTTTAATGCACATAAAAAACAGCTGCTTGTTTAAGTGAAAATACATTGATGGGTTTTTTTTGCACTAATAATGTCTAGTGTCAATTATATCGTCAGTTATATCTTTATCGCAAATTTTCAAATGTATATCGTGTTAAATATTTTTGGTTATATCACCCTGCTCTACTATAAACTCTTAAATTTTCATGCACTTTTTGAGCAACTTGATACTCACCCATATGGAAAAGAAATAGTAAAAACTTATATCTGATTACTCATGAAAGTGGCCACTTTCTCATTACTTTCATACATTGTTTTAGTAAGTATCCAAAACATACAAGTTTAATTATATAATTTTTCAAGGGATCTTATATCCATTTTCACTCTTATATGCTTTTCATACAAGTTTCACACAAGACAGATTCAAACTTTATAAGATTTATATATATCTTTTCCATATGGGCAGTTCAGTTCAATTCAAAAACCCTAAACTGCTATACAATAAGCAATCTGGCTAATACTGACACTAATATTTCCAGTATTTTGGATTAACGTGCATTGTGTTTTTACTATGACAGCCACACACACACACACACACACACACACACACACACACACACACACACACACACACAGGCAAAACCTGATCTCTAAAAAATGTTTTAATGCTTTGATTGTTGAATAATTATGTCAGCCCCTATCAATCAGTTATAAGTAACGTTATAAGACAATAATTAGGACAATTTCTGATTAGCTAACTATCCCTCTACACAGGATCTGTGCCAAAAATCAGCATATTAATGACTTAAAAAATGTTATTTTTTAGCTAACCACAGTTTATAGTTACAGTGTAAAATCTTACCAGTAGATGTAAGTTTATTGTGTTTATTTTCTTACCTCTCCCAGTTCAAGTGCGTAATCCTAGATGCAGGGGCGACTTTAGTACAAACAGCTCTGGGCTCACCTGTAGTGAGTGCAGGCTCTTAGTCTGCTGTTTACCTCAGCTAATGTCCATGTTTATTTACTTTAATGGAGGCTGTAAAACCTTGTGAAAGTAGTCCAAGTCAGTGAGTCAGTGAAGCTGACGTCTGTCCAACGACAGTGATTCTGAGATGAGGTGTTGGAGATGTCCTTAACTTTACTGTCGGTAAGCGCTGATGGTTTTGCTGATGATGGCTGCTGTTAGCCGGTGTTAGTGACGCTTTCTTTGAAGCGGCTCTAACAGAAAAGTAACACTAGCTCGCGTAATGTTTAGTGCTCAATGTTAGCTAGTATGTTAACTATAAACCAGCTCTCGTTGTTTAGCCAATTTGCTGTCTACGTGTGTAATCTGTTGACAGTGAGTGATGGTGACACTATCCAGAATAAATAAGCATCTTTATGCAAGTTTTGATTTGTTAGAGCCCTGATCTCAGTTCAGGATATAAGCTTGAGGTGAGGAGGCAGATGATGACATTTTATCCAGTTACATTGTCTCAACGTATTAATCATGTGTGCAGTCCTTCATATCTTAAGGCTGAAGGTGCAGAAACATGTATAATTTACCTCCAGAGCACCCAAACATCTAGGAGTTTGATGATTTCTAAAAAAAGACATCTTGCTTCCAGCGCCGAGTTTTAATTGCTTAAAGAGAAAAACAATGCAGACACAATCTGTCATTTCTGTTTTACAGGATCAAAATAATGCATTACCCTAACAAAATACAACCACTTCATCAACTTGAAACAATGCACTTTGCAGAATACATTAAGTAAACAAATTGCCAGCAATGCATCATCTGAATATGGCCACTCAAAGGTTGTGTATAAACAAAAGTGCAATTTATTACACACCCGCAGGATAAAAACTGCTTTAAACTACAACTAAACATGCACTTTGCCTTTTCCTCCTTACTCCCTCTTCCTTAAAAACCATCAAACAAACACTTCTGTTTGCTCCCGCACTTCAATCAGCTGATTTGTGTGCAAGTGGGAGAAACTGGCAGATGAGACATGGACATAATTTTTCTTTTTTTTAGTTCAAAAAGACAAGAGTGGAAACTGCATCCAGGACAGAAACAAAACTATATTGCTAACAGAACGTCTCTTCTTTTCAAGCCACAGACAGAATGCTAACGCTAAGCTGGCCAAACACCCTGAGTGGTTTTCAGGCTGAGATCATGGCAGTCAGAACCTGATCTTCAAAAAGTAACAACAGCAGTAATGTCTGTCTCGCTGGGCTCGCTATCATCTTTACTTTGCGCTCTCAGCTTTGTGTTCATACTGAAAAAATGAAGAATGATGGTACAAAATGTCCTCTTTAGGACTTTACTTTTCTTGAGTACTGATACTAGCACTACTCATAAGCCAACTCTGAAGCAGCCAGTTCCTATGCATATACACATTTAATGGACAATGACACCCATGCAAGCATGCAAGCCTGTGCATTGGCTAACTAAAGATTTTCCCAAATCTGGGGTAAAATAAAATAAATCTTGAAAGCTTGTGTGTAAAATTGCTCCAATGATGGTGTCTAATGGGCTGTTATTTATAGTAAAAAATAAAATTAAAAAACCTATCTATAGTTATATCCTTAATAAATGAAAAAATAAATATTTAAACTTTAACTAAAATAATTTTGTGGGAATTTAAGAAATAATAACAAACACAAGTGCAATTTGACACGAGTCACACGTGGTCAGATTTTGTGATTTAAAATTATATACTGATTGCTGTGAAATTTTACCTTCTTTATCAGATACTTTTATAGAAAAATGTATACATGTACACACTTCACTTCCAGCAACTTTACAAATCCGAAGCCAGTGCTCTAAATTTTTGCTGAACATCAATTTGTACAATATATTATTGTATGGAACATTATGTGAACAGCAAGAGACAGCAGTGGAAGTGGTGTCAGTATACCCCGCTGTGGCCAGCAGCAAGCGCCTGATTAGCACTAATGAAGACCTGCAGGAAGTGCTCATGCATGTGAGGGGGTGTACATAGATTAGAGTTGTGTGCATCGTAAGCTTCTATAATGAGGCTAATTGCATATGATTTTTTTGCACGAACACTGAACTGCTTAGCCACCTGTAAGAGTCGCAGCTTATTTAACTTTCATGCCACCTTGAACTGGCTGCCATTACGGAAACTCCCCATGGTGTGCACACAAGACCTGATACTTATCTCTGACCCTTCACCTCATGCTCTGCATCTCTCCACCTGCAACTGGATGTCTAATATTTCCAATAACTCCCTGCTATCCTCCCAGTGTGTTTCCATGGCGACTTGCCCTTAACCTTCTGTCAGCTCCCCGTGGTCTCGACCCCCTCCGCGCCTTTCCCTGGTCGTGGTTGCTCTCAGCCCGGGAAATCAGCCTAATAAATAGCTTTATGCTAATCAGGCTGGTGAACGGCAAGAAGAGCTCCCATCGTAATACATTTATTACAGTTCCTGAAAATATCAGTTTCCATTGTTGTCCTGTGGCTCTCAGCACACTCACGCTTTACAATTCACTTTGAACTGTACTGTGAGTCACTGTTTCTCTGTCCTTTCCCTCACAATATGCCATGCTGCTGTTCACCTCACTCCATGTCCTCTGCAATAATTCTTTAGCTTTGTCAGTGTGTAACACAATTTAAACACAGTCCTTATAGTTTGGTCTGTTTAACCATATACATTATAGACATATTCAGTTATGAGCAAATATTTTAGGCACCAAGGAAAAGTGGAGATCAAATGTTTGTGTGAGCACCTTTAGCAGAACTTGTAGGGAACTCGTAGATTTATGTTGTTCCGGTGTCTTCTGTTTCTTATGTAATCTGTAACTGATGGACACCAGAGAGACTTTTTTTCTGTGGCTGGTTGTCATAGATATGCCAAAATATTTGAATTTGGGACCCACCTAGATGTCTCTGTGGTGGTACTGTGTGATGGATTTTTTTTCTTTTAGTTTTAGAATAATTTTATAGAGGACATACAGCGTCTCAGATCGTCAGGTTACATACTGTCCTCACATAGGTTTCCTCTGTGGTTCGTCTTACCAGGGTTGCCCAGGTCTCTGTGGTTTGGACCTTTCAGCCACATCTCATAGCAATTAAAATATGACATTTGCAAAAAAAAAAAATTAACTTGCATGTAGAACTTTGTTTCAAAAAGTGCTCCAAAAATAAAGCTGAATAATATTATCATTGCAAATGTATTCAGATTTGGCCTTTTGATGATATTCTCCAATCACTGAGGAATTGTTTTTATACTTATGATAATAATAATGATCTCATTGTTTATCTAAGATTTAAAGGATTGCAACCTTTAAAAAGTATTAACTTTAAGAAGTATTTACGTGATCATAATGGGATGTATGTTATGCTATGGTTACTGTACAGATGGTGTTTCACTCTTACCTCAGAGAAGTGTAGTCTCACTGTTTAAAACTGGAGTCATCATGGCTTCTGCTCCTTGAGAGAATTGGCCTCATGATATCAATCCACAATGTAACTGTGGAGAGCAGCTGCTTCCCTTCCAGTCTTACATGTACATTTGTTTTCATAGCATGTGTGCATTTACTGACTTTGTGTTTCAAACACAACCCAGCGTCACTGGTCAAGAAATTCCAATAGCTTTGTCATCTTCCGTAGCTCTTTTATCTTTTCTTCTGGAAGTGTCTGGCTTTTCACCTTTAACATAATCTTGCTTTCTGAGATATTTCTTCCACCCATCCATCATCCAAAATTGTCTTTGACATTTTTCTCATTACATCTTCTGACTGTCACTTTTTACTAGTTTTTCCCATATATATTGTTTCCATTTGGCACTTCAGAATTGGGTCAGTACGCTTTGGCTTTGAATACCAGATTGGATCCATTGGCAGGTTGGATTTGAAAAGGCTGGGCTGGTAACATCTCAGAAATGTTTAATATATGACTAACGTGTCCTAGTATTCTGCATTCTGCTTGAACAACATTTTAGAAAAACTGTGTGTACGTGCTGGGGGGCAATACAGAGCATTACACTAATTGCTCTGGTGGGACCCAGAAGGACGCCCATGGTGACCCAGACGTGCCCCACATTTCACACCAGTACTGAGACCCACAGTTTGCTGTCTGGCTCCACTGTATTATACATGTTACATGGGCCACATGTGGGCACTGAAAACTGAAACTCACTGAATTCCTTCTTAGGGGCAAAATTACTATATGTAGTAATACAGGTGTGCAAGATGGCGCCGGTGTGCATGGCTGACCGTCTGCGATCTCGACTGCGCCTCGGCGTAGTACTCTTTGTTATTTTATCCTTGGTTTTATGTTCTCTAGGCGATTGTACGCTAATAACTTATGATAGAGACACGCTCCTGAATCTTCGGTTCTCCTGTCCTCAACGACTGGACAGTTATGGGACCATGGGTGGTGCCACTCCCCTGCCGCCCGTCTCTTCCATCAAAACGACCTACCTACCTTTTCCCTTTCTGCGTAGGAAACGCTTCAGGAAACGGGGTAGAAGGAGTGGTGCCCGCGTTCGCGTCAAGGCTTATATTAGAGCCATGGCTATGGATTACCCTTCTACAAGTCGTGAGCTGTCACGATTTATCTTCTACTCCAGGAGCCGCTTTGCGGCTAAATTGTTAAGTCATCGTTGGATATGCCCTGTTGGCCCTCAAACCTATCCTACCTGCCCAGTGGCTATTCACTCTGCTCGGTCTTGGATTACACCGCCTGGCCGCGGTGTTCAACACAGCAATCTCAACACCCTGCGACGGGCTACCGCTAATGACCTAGCTCCTCGGACTCGGATGGCTTTATTTAATGTTAGGTCTCTTTCAAATAAGGCCTTTCTCTTAAATGACTTTTTCCTCACCACGGGACTGGATGTTCTATTTCTGACGGAGACATGGACTTCTCCGGGTGAGTTTATCCCCTTTTCTGAGCTTCTCCCTCCTGACTGTGCCTTCTTTAGCTCACCAAGGCTCACTGGTAGAGGTGGTGGCTTAGCCTCGGTTTTTAAAAACAAACATGAAGCACGGCTGCTACCCTCCCCAACCTATTCTAGCTTTGAAGCTCAGTTATTGGAATTGACTGGCCCTCGGACTACTCTGTGTGTTGTGGTTTATCGTCCGCCTAAATACCACAAGATGTTTATTTCTGAATTTGCTGACTTCTTGGGATCCATTCTTTTTAAATATGGTTCTGTTATTATTTCTGGTGATTTTAACATTCATGTCTGTTGTATGGATGACCAATTGGCTAACGATTTTCTAGCACTAACTGCTTCTTTTAATCTTACCCAGTGGGTGAATGAGCCTACCCATGTTAAGGGCCACACCCTTGATTTGGTTTTTTCATACGATGTGGATATATGTATTAAGGAAATTAGAAACACTGGACTTTCCGACCATTCTCCGGTTATTTTCGATCTTGACCTTGGCAACACCGGATCACGCTTTGAGGCTCCTCTTTGCCCTACGCGTACTGTGAATGCTGATACTCTGTTGAAATTTTCTAATTCTTTTGTGAACTTTTCATTTACTACGTCAGATTGTCTTACCCCACATACGCTTGAGAATTTCGCCAATACTCTATTAACTACATGTTCCTCTATCCTTGACATTGTAGCACCGATCAAAATGAAACGCCCCAGAACCTACTCACAATGTTGGTTAAATGATTCTGTTCGCGCCTTACGACGTATGTGTCGACGGGATGAGAGGAGGTGGAGGAAAGATAATCTCCAGTCATCATATGACATTTTATGCATTAGCCGCTCGAAGTTTCAATCAGCTGCCAGAACGGCTAAAGCAGCTTTCCTATCTAAAATTATCACCACCAATGGAAACAACCCTCGAATCGCGAGTGGG